>NC_056668.1:118414951-118715528 GCF_018350195.1 Panthera tigris | reverse complement strand
ACATTAAACTCAACAGTACTTTGCAAGAGGATGGCTTCTTTTTTTGCAATCAAGTAACTGTTGAGGACGATACAGTGAAGTAAATTTGATAATCCAGAACAAAGGTTTCTTATTAAGCCCTTGTAGAGTTTATCTATACATGCCAGTTACCAGTGTCTTCTGAAAATCATTGTTCAATCCCTGAAGTGAATTCAGTAAAGCCTCAGATTTTTAATACCGTATCAGGAGCCACCTTTTTCTCAGAACTACTCCCCATGTTAACTATTCGAGCGCTTCAGCTAAAAAGGGTTATGTATTTTCAGCTACTGCTAAAGAGCCCGGGTCCCCTAAAACTTTTACCAAAACAAGGCGCTATAGTTCAGCATTTCCGAGTTAGTTTTGCAGTCGTGGCGTGAATCTGAGCCAAAGCGCCTGTGTGGAGCGCCAGACAGCCCCGAGTCCCCATGGCTACCGCCACAGCAACGCGTCGTAGACCGCGGGGCAGGCCCGGGCCCGGGGACGCGGCGGGGCGGAGCCGGGGGGATGGGTGGGCCTGAAGCACCAGCCTGCTCCTCACGGACGGCGCCGGGAAATTCACTTCTCTGAGCCGGAAAAAACGGCTTTAGGGCCGGGCTGTGAAAACAGGCGGGCAGCAAGGCAAACATGCCAACTGCTCATCCCCGCTTCTTCGCAGTAGTTAGGGCAGAACTCCCGGCGACACCAGGCCGCGTCGGTTCCCTCTCCATCACACTTTAACTTCATTTTTTCCGTACCCGCTTAGGAAATTTAAGATGCCTCCGCAGATAATAACAGACGCCAAAGACGCGGTACCCAAACCCTCAGCCAACAACTCACGCCTTTCCCACGTTTTCACCGCAGGCCCGCCCCCGACCTAGAGCGCGCTGGCCTTAAGAGACGCGATCTCCCACCAGGCGTACCTTGTCTCGCCCCGCCCCCAGGCGCGCTACCCACCCTTGTCAGAGGCGAGGAGCACGTTGCCCCGCCCCCTCTGCCTCCGCCCGGCGTGAGCAGTCCGGTGAGTGAGGGGGTGGCAATTCTGCAATTCGTTTTTTCTTTTGGCCCCTCTTACAGGACCGTTTCCATGATGGCAAAAGAGAGGCCCCAGTAAAACTCAACAATCACAAGAGGTTAACCGTTAACTAAAAGTCATTTTACCACCAGATCTCACCAGCTATCCCTCCTCCAAAAGCTCGAGCTCCGCCCCCAAGGAGCCGGCCCCCAAAGCCACCCCCGCGGGCTCGCGCTTACGCTTTCCGGGCGGCGCGCGACGCGCTCGCTCCGCCCCACCAGCCCCGCCCCCTGGCCCCCTCTCCCTCTCTGGAGAGCCGGCGCGTACGAATCGGGGCGTGAGGCGTCAGGGACGCGCGGGCACCTCATCCTTCCCACCTTCCTACACTGTTGCTACTTTTCGCTGTGAGACATTCCAGCTTCTCTTCCCCTTCCGTGAGTCCCTCCTTCCCTCTCCTCAGAGACCCCGCTCGCCCCACAGGCGGCCGCCGCCGCAGCTCTCGCGCCCCCGAGCGAACAGTGCGCGTGCGCGCGCGCGGACGCGCGGCCGTCGGGTCCCCGCGCTCCCTCCCCCTCCCGCTCCTCTATAACTTGGTTGGCGTGAAGGAGGCGCCGCCGGAGTCGGAGGGCGGGGAGCTCGGAGGAGGGAGCTCGAGAGTTGTGGAGTCTAGTGACTGGAAGAAGTCGCAGCCTGCTTTGGTCGGCTCCTTCCCGCTCCCCGTCTTTCTCTCTTACACACCTACTCCGCCTCCTGCCCCAGCCCGCGACCTCGCTCCTTCTCTCGCCCGGGGGCCCCAGCCGGTCGCTCTTCGGGTTTCGGCGCGGCGGGGGCGCCCACGGGGTGCCCTCGCCCTCCGGGTGCGTGTGGACGGGCGGCGGGCGGGATGTGGCGCCTGGTGCCCCCGAAGCTGGGCCGCCTGTCCCGCTCGCTGAAGCTGGCGGCGCTGGGCAGCCTGTTGGTGCTGATGGTGCTGCACTCGCCGTCGCTGCTCGCCTCCTGGCAGCGCAACGAGCTGGCCGACCGGCGCTTCCTGCAGCTCAATAAGTGCCCGGCGTGCTTCGGCACGAGCTGGTGCCGCCGCTTCCTCAACGGACAGGTGGTGTTCGAGGCGTGGGGCCGCTTGCGCCTGCTGGACTTCCTCAACGTGAAGAACGTCTACTTCGCGCAGTACGGCGAGCCCCGCGAGGGCGGCCGCCGCCGAGTGGTGCTCAAGCGCCTCGGCTCGCAGCGCGAGCTGGCGCAGCTCGACCAGAGCATCTGCAAACGGGCCACCGGCCGACCCCGCTGCGACCTGCTCCAGGCCATGCCCCGCACCGAGTTCGCGCGCCTCAACGGCGACGTGCGGCTGCTCACGCCGGAGGCGGTGGAGGGCTGGTCCGACCTGGTGCACTGCCCCTCGCAGCGCCTGCTCGATCGCCTGGTGCGCCGCTACGCGGAGACCAAGGACTCGGGCAGCTTCCTGCTGCGCAACCTCAAGGACTCGGAGCGTATGCAACTGCTGCTGACCCTGGCCTTCAACCCCGAGCCGCTGGTGCTACAGGTAGGCGCGGAGCCCGGGAGGGGGGCGTCCTGCCGGGAAGGGCCGCGCGGGCGAACTGGAGTCGGAGAAGTGGCTACACCCGCGCTCGTTGCCCAGTTTGGACCCGGCCCGGCTGGGCCAGCCTGCGGGCGTGGGAAGGGGGCGGCCCTGGGGGACCCTTGGGCACTGTGTCGGATTGCGGAGGGCGACCTGGCTGGTGGAGAGTCTGCTCTTGGCATCTAGACTCGAGCGCATCTTGGATTTGACTGCGGATCCTTTAAACACCAGAGGGAGCGCGTCTTGTACGTTCCCAAAATGTCTCTCTTGTGAGTTTCCTTGGGCTCTTCTCCCAGCCTTTCTGCTTTTATCAGCCGGGGTTTGCGCTTCCACGGCGCAGTCTGTTCATGAGCCCTTGGATCTTTCTTAGTTCTTCTCAAGTGTTTCTGTACCGCGTTTGCTCTCCCCTTCAGTACTCTTTGTGGCTGGTCTAACTTCGCCCCCAAAGTCTTTGTTTTATTCTTTAACTCATTTATGTGGCAGCTAATTTGAGGAAAAGCTGGGGAATGGAGACTGCGGTCAGGGATGAGGTTAATCCATAAATCGTGCTTTGAGTGGGATTAAGAAGGGGAGAAAGTAAGGCATCTTTGGACTTGGACTGGGAGGGTTTGAGGCCAAGACCGACATTTTCATCCTGATTCTGTGACCTGCCGTATTCATGTAGTAATTTGACTGCAGGAAGAAGATGACATGTTAGGCCAGGGTGAGAAACAGGGGAAGGAGATTCTCACCTCTGGTCTAGTTGAGTTATTGGCTCTTACGCGACTTTATTTTGAAAACAAACGTACATTTTAGGGGCGAGTAGGTTGGCATCTTCTTACTGGTGACCGCAAAAAGAGAAAACAAAACCCGAAAAACTGTTGACCATTGGAGTAGTTCCTGAGTTTCTACACATTCCCACCCAGCTTCAGTGCGGTGTCCTTGGATAGTGGTGACTAATGTGGGATTGTGATCCCTCCTGTAATTGCAGGAGTTACCTTGCTCCTTTTCCATGCCTGTTTTGCTGTTTATCAAATACAGGGTGGGGAGGATAACTTAAAATTAATCACAAGTAACTTTGTTATGCTTCATTCTCTTTCTGTTCTGCTGAGAATGTCACTAGTGGGGGGTGTGGTTGTACAGGATTCTTGGTTTTCTTTTGTTTTTTTAATCTGAAGCGCGTGAATAGGAATATATGGTATTCATTTATATTTCTTTTCTCAAGTTCTCCATCACCCAACTTAGCTAAGAGAAACCAGCTTCGTTTAATTAGTTCAGCCAAGTAATTTTAACACGAAGTAAATACTTTGCCTCAAGACTTTAGTGTGAGTGTTCGTAAATTTTAAGCTGTCATAGGATGTATGTAACGAGTCACATAGAAAGTACAGATTGTATATTAAACACTGCTCTCTTTAACGATGAATGGTATATAAAATTTAGAGGGTAAACTTCCCTGCAAGAAATTATTTTACCAAATAATTTCAATAAAAGCAGTCAGCCTGTGAAGCTTAAGTCCTCATTTATATACATTTGATTTGAAACTTTTTTTTCATTTATCTTTTTTCTTTGAGAAATAGATGTTTATATTAGGAAGGAGATGTTTATATTAGGAATGTTGGTCCTTGTAGAAAGCTTCAGCAGTGTATTTGCAGATAGTCTGTCAAGATTTAGTAAGGAGCTATCTTAGTACACATTTTCTCACTTGTAATAGAGGGTGCCTGTTGAAAGATTTTTATCAGGTAATTATGAGTATTGATGTATTAGAATCAACAAATTCTAGGACTAATGTTTTAATAACATTATCCACTGCTTTATAAAAATACCTTGGCATTCATTTTGCACTATGGTAAGTCTGCTTTATATGAGAAGCTTTTATATTTTTTGAATTTTGAAGTTGTCTTGACATTTCCAGTTTACTTTATAGTTGAGATAGCCAAGTGTGCTTGTATCTTGTTTTCTGATTAACTCTTCCCTCAAACTTAACTCTTTCTCTGTTTTCATCTTTAGCGATAAACAACTTTAAAAAAATCAGTCGTGTTCTTGTAATTTAAACTTAGTGACACAATTGCTCTGATCTGGTGGGTGGGTGAGAGATAGGTTATGGGATAAGAGTTTGTTTTTAGTATGTGAGGACATGTACTTATCAACATTGTTAATTTTGACTTTTGTATTTGCATTTTAAATTCAGGCAACCTACCTCTCTAACTATTGAGTGATATGAGAAATATAAATTTGAGGTCTTTAATTCCAGTCATTCATATTGGTTTTTTTTTTTTTTTAACACGATGACAAGCAAGTTGAATAAGATTTATATTTAAATAAGAAATTTTCCTAGAGCTGCTACTTTCTTTATAAAACCCTTTCCTCTTTTGGAAAAAAATAGTGAGTTAAGAAGTATGAACAATGTAATTGAGGTTTGATAATGGTATAAAACCACTACAGTGAAAGGAATCTTAAAATTCTGTGATTAGGTACAAAGAGTGTTACATACTAAGTCAAGTCAATGATGTTTAATTACTTTCTGTTAACTAGACAAACAAGTACAATTTTAGTATTTATATAGTTTCTATAAAACTTAACAGCCATTTATGATAGTATGTGGTATTAATAATGATAGAAAATTTGGCTGTATAGATGTACTTTTTGGTTCATGTATTTTAAAAAATATTTTTAAAGATCCAAGCATGTATTTTACAGCATAAAGAGGAGCTTACATTTTTTTTTTTTTTTTCCAGGAGAGGGAGCTACTTATTGAATTTTTGGACAGTTGGTCACAAATTAGATTTTTCTTATATTGTCCAAAAACTACTTTGGAGAAAAACAAGTATTTTGAACTGACTTCATCAAACTGCTCTTAACAAAAGTTCCAGTGTGGTAAACATGCTTCCAAAATAAATATTTGAACCAAAACATGTATGTAAATTTAGCCCATTAAAAATTGCCTCTTCTGATGTTAAGAAACAACAAATTGAATTTTCTATTATGCCTTGAAAGAAGACATGAAAGGTATTAAAAGTCTGTAAGACTTATTACACTCATACCTTATGTATGTAAGGCTATATAGATTTGTAACACAGCCTTCCCAGTATGAAATAGTATGAAAGTACAACTCCCTTCTTATTGTTGGATAGCTTTACTAGCCTTTACAGCAGCTTATCTAGTTCAAAGGAAGGTTGTTCAGCCATAGGATTATCATCTTCTAAAAAAATTTTATGAACGTCAAGTAACAAAATGCTAGAACCTTTATCTTCTACTCTGATACTTTTTCTTTTCACAGAAAAGAATGGAGAGAGGAAAAATGGAGAGTGGAAAAAAAATGGAGAGAGGGAATTATTTATTCTATATTTTTTTATTAATTTTTTTTAATGTTTATTTATTTTTGAGAGAGAAAGAGACAGAGCATGAGCAGGGGAGGGGCAGAGAGAGAGGGAGACACAGAATTGGAAGCAGGCTCCAGGCTCTAGGGTCTGAGCTGTCAGCACAGAGCCCGACGCGGGGCTGGAACCCACGAGCCTTCGAGCTGTGAGATCATGACCTGAGCCGAAGTCGGCCACCCAGGTGCCCCAGTTTATTCTATATTGTTAATAGCATTCTTGGAATATTGGAAAATCAAGATGTTAAAGTGTTTGGCAAGATGGCAAGATGTTTTCTGTTATTTTCTTGGTAAATTTTCTACCAATATTTGTAGTTCCCTATTCTTGAGTTTATAGAAGCTGTGTGTTTGTTAAAGAAAAATGCTGTCTGGATTTCCTGAAGCCCAAACTGTATATCTGACTTGACCTAGAGATAGTGATGATAGTCTTACTTACAGAAATAAAGAAAGCTCATGTTTGTGTAGTATGAAGGAAATGGAAATTTGTTTCACTACATTTGTAGAACTTTTTCCTAAATTTCCTGCATCATGGGTTTAATAGGAGTTCCTTAATTTTTACAGTATGTAACTGTCACTTACAGTGTAGGTTTTTAACTTTTATTTCAATTCTTGTACATGACATAATACATGCAGAACACATTATATAGTGCCACATGCCTAGTAAGCGCTCAATAAATATTAGACATTAAATAAGGTAAAAGTAACTGTATCTAGTGTATTTGACCAGTTGGTTTGAAGTTTGGTTGGAATATGGATCACTTTAAAGGTAGTTATTAGACTATAAGCCGTTACTTATTTGTATTAATTTAGTCCATTCCTATATTACAGGATGAATTTTTACAGAAAACTTGGAGTGAATGTTATTTTGTCCTTAACAAATCCTTCTTAAAGGAAAAATATTTTTAATATGTACTGCCTAATATACAGTTTTTGAAGTAAACAAAAGATTATGGTCATTTAACCAACTGTCTTACTTTGGACAAATTGATAAACTTTATGGGACTCGCTTACCTACAAAATGAGGCTATTGGAGTAGGTCCTTTTCCTTTTCAGCCTCAATAACTGTGAGACTCACACTCTTGATTTGAAAAATTACTCTTTTTCTACTTCTTTTCTAAGCTTGACTTTAACTGGTAATTTTAAACTTCTAAAAGAGGATTGGGGGTTTTGGTGCTTGGTCCCTTCCTGGTAAGAGGGTATGAGAAGACCAGGTTGGAGAACCCTGTTTCAAGCTTGTCTTCCTCCCCAATTTTTACACAGCCACAATTAGTTTCAAACAAAATGAACAAAAACAAAGATTGCCTTTAAAGGGAAAAAATACGGAGCTAAATGTAGCCTAGTGTCTTGTGGAGCAGTAGCAAAGTTTTGAAAGGATGTTCCAGACTGTCTCGGGAGTTTCTTTGCCAAGTAATAGCTTAGGGAGCCACCTACTTCTCTCCCACCAGATACAATTGTGGTAACTGCATTCCCAGATTTAGTGTTCAGAGATGTTTCTGACTAGGTAGTTCTAAATAGAGCACTTTTTTATCTAATTCATAACCTTAAATCTAGAGGTTTTATTGTTTTTCTGCTTTTTTTTCCTCAGAGGTTGCATCAACACTTGATGAAAAAAACTGAAATAATAAAATAATTCTGTCTACCTCTCATCCAAAAAGAGACTTTTATTTTGGAAAGCCCATAGAAACAGGCAGTCACTCTTAGGAAAGCACCACTTCCAGATCAGTGGAGCAAAATAATTTTGCTCCACTGGCCTATTTTCTGAATTTATTCATATCTTCTCACCATTATTAATTCTGAGGTCCTTTCTGTTCTTTTGTCTGATCTTCCAACTATTTCCCTTCATATTTCCACCACATGGATCAGCACATACTCCTCACACGTTAGGGAATAGATAAGCTTACTTTTTGGGTCTGCTTTCTAGGCATGGGTAGTCAGTTTCTCAGCAGATCATCAGACTGGTTTTTATTTTGTTTTTCTGGTTTATGGTCTCTGGCCTACTTCCTGTGTTGCAGTCATTACTGCTAACTTCACAGAATGCTGACATTTTTTCTTTCTTAACTTTCCATTCATTATGTATAAAACTATTACTACCTTAGAATATAAGCCCTGCATTTTCCCTGCACTTATAATGAAGGTTAGTAAATGATTGTAAATTACTACTGTAAGATGTGGATGGTTACACATCCCAGTCATAGACCCTGAAAGGTTTGAAATTATGTAATCAAATCTCTTATCCAATTTGTATGTCCTTACTAAAATTGATTCTTGATAGGGAGTTATCTATGAAATGCCTGGAAGCTCTTTGGACTTGTAGAACTGGATTTTATTTGTTCATTTGGTAAATAGTCAGTTATAAGATATCTGGATTCAAAGGATCTGTCTAGGCAGCAGGTAACTTACTATGTAGGAGGTACATATATAAATGAATGTTATAATCACTATAGCATTATAAGCCCTACCAAAAAAAAAACAAAAACAAAAAAGGTGCCTGCACTCTGTCAAATGATTCGTTTAGGGAGGGACATCTTAACGTATCTTTATAGGAGTGAATACCAGGAAAAATTTCACAGAGGAATTGAGTTCTAAAGGATAAATGGGATTTAGCCTGTGGATGGGGTCAGGGGGGATGAGAGGAGTGGTAGGGGCAGTATTGTGATAGCATTCTCTACTACCTCAAAGCTGTTGAATGGTCACTTAAAGTTTTAGAGCGTCGGTTTTTTAATCAAAAAAATAGGAATTATAACAGTTATCTAGCAAGATTGTTTTAAAGATTAAAGGCGATGCGACTATTCAGTAAAATACACAAAATGTCTTTAATTGTAAAATTTTTTACAATATGTTACTACTTTGCAAATCAACTCATTTCATTTTTAGATAGGTGTAGTACTTGAAAAGTTCTTTAGTTTTAGTTTTAGTTTTAGTTTTAGTTTAGTTTAGTTTAGTTTAGTTTAGTTTAGTTTAGTTTAGTTTTAGTTTTAGTTTTAGTTATGTTGGTATCTTAGAAATACACATTTTACTCTTCCTTTGACAAACCTTCAAAATGTTACCTTATTTGCATATATACACATCTTAAATACCTCTGTAGCAGCTTTAGGCTATAGGTTTTTTTTGAGTAGTAATTAAAAGGAGGGTTAGGGATTTGTCCCCGATGAAACAGAAAGACTGTTGTAAGAAATAGGGTTTAGATAAAGACACAGTAATACAAAGCAAAGGTTCACTTGTTCTCTGTAAGTTATTACAGGTTAATAATTCTAAATAGTACAGAAACTAAATGATAATTTTAGAAATAAAGGTTAGGTCTGGTCTAATTTCTTAGACTCTGAGAATCTTAAAAGATCCATCTATCATCATGGGGGCACCTGGGTGGCTCAGTCAGTTAAGCGTCTGACTTTGGCTCAGGTCATGATCTTGGGGTTCGTGAGTTAGAGCCCTGTGTAGGGCTTCTGTGCTGACAGCTCAGAGCCTGCAGCCTGCTTTGTATTGTGTCTCCCTCTCTCCCTGCTCCTCCCCAGCTTGTGCTCTCTCTCAAAAATAAACATTAAAACAGATTTAAAAAAAAAAAAAAATCTATTACCTGAGGTAGGTATGTTGCCTCAGTGTCTCCATATTTTGCCTTTCTCATGCACACTTGGAGTTTTAACTATGAGGTGAAAAGATCTGGCAGGAATTCTGTGGCATTGCTCAGTAGTTCCAGGAACTGATCTATATACACTTAGGGTACAGTGAAGATGGCAGGCCAGGTCACAGTTTGTGCAGCCTTTGTGTTCTGGGGCACTAGGTGTAGACAGCAAACAAAAAACAAGGTAATTTCAGATTTTACATACTACAAAAATAAAGCAGACTCTTGTGATGGAGAATTGGATTGGGGATAGAATATTCTAAATTGGGTGGTCAGGAAAAATGACAGGTTAGCTGAGGTGTGAATAATGGGAGAAAAAGCCAGTGGTGCAAAGATCTGAGGGCAGTGTTTTTGAACAAGAGATATTGCAAATCCAGAGGAGTAAAGAGCATGGGAGTAGGAAAGCATGGTAGAATAGAAGATCATAGAGGGAGACAAGGATCTTATCCTATACAGCCTTGTAACCTTGCTAAATGAGTTTAGGATTTTATTTCAGAGCAATGTGAAACAATAGAAGTGTTTTGAGTAGGGCTTGGTTTGTGGAGAATGGGTTGTATGGGGTAAGAGAAATCTGAAAAGCTTTTGCACAAGTTTGGGGAGAGCATGGTGGTTTGGATTAAGATGGTTGCGATGAAGGTTATAAAAATGACAGAACCGATATATTTTGGAGAAGTAGCTCAAATGACTTGCTGATATGTAAGGTGTGATGGAACAGAAAAATAAAGTCTATCTCCTGGGATTTTGGTCTGAGCAACTAACTAAAGAGTAACTCTTTATGATGATGAGGAACCCCAGGCTTTGGGGTAGGGGAACCAAGAGTTTTGTTTTCTTTATTGAGTTTAAGGCAACAACAGAAACACAAATCTAAAACCAGGCATTAGGTCTAACAGATAATTTGCAACCAGAGGATATTTGAGGCTTTTTTGGAAGGGTGATGTTAATTCTGCTTACATTTTTAAGGAACCAGGGAAGTAAGTTACTACTTACTGTTCTACTTGGCAGACTGTTTAAAGAAATCAAGTCTTGACTGAAGAAAGCAAGGTAGCATTCTTAGGTTAGTGGGTCCAAAAGAAGCTTATTATATTCTTTTTCTTTCTTGGAAATTTTGTCTTATTAGAAGTCAGTGTTTGAGTATGGTGTTTATAGATACGTATTTCAACTTAGAAATGTGAATCACACTTTCTGATTGTGACAGTAGTTAAGAAAACATCAGTCGAAACTAGTAAATTTACGCATATTTAAAATATGTGGCCAAGTGGGTTTGGTTTTTTTTGTTTTGTTTTGGTAAGGAGAGTGCATTTATTCATCTTAGACTATTAATTTCTATTAAACTTATATAAATTTTTTGTTGATGCATTTTGACATTAGTTTCCAATTTTGGAAATAGCTGTTGACATGATATTCAGTGAAATAACATAACTTTGGTATTTTAAAGGCATTGCTTAATATTGTTGGAATTCGAGGTGGGTAGAAGATGGCATTCAGAAAATTATTTAGGGGTGCTTGGGTGGTTCAGTCAGTAAAGCATCCGACTGTTGATTTCGACTCAGGTAGTTAATGATCTCATGGTTCATGGGTTTGATCCCTGCATTAGACTCTGTGCTGAGATCGTGGAGCCTGCTTAGGGTCCTCTCTCTCCCTCTCACTCTGCCCCTCTCCCCGCCACATGCTCTCTTTCTCTCTCTCTCAAAATTAGTAAATAAAAACTTAAGGAAAAGTTACTTAATGAAGTAAATAGAACATATTCTTAACTTGAAAATCTTGAGATTAATAAGATTCTATACTATTTACAATGGAGTTTGGCCACTATTTGGCAGTATAAAATTAAGAAACTAAAGTCTCAGAGAAGTTTTAGCAAAAATTAGGTAACCATTAAATTATCCCAGTAATTTTACTATGTTCCCCCTCCAGACAGTTCACAAAACTGTGAACACATTAGTCTGTCACCAGTACAGTTGACTAATCTCTGTGAACAGCTGTTATAACATGCATTACTACAGTGGGATTTTGTTCAGATTTGGACTTTTAAAAATAATTCGAAACAAATTGAATCTATTCTTTTGGTAACATTCATTTTCTATAAGCATTCCCAAGTTTAAATTTGTGTGTGTGCCGAAATGCCAGTCCTGTAGAAAACCTATAGATTTTAGATTGTATGTTTTGATAATAGATTTTTTTTCAAGTCAGTTTCTTTGTACTAGGGATTCTCTTCTTTACAAAGTGAATCTTGTAATACGTCTCCTCTTTAGGTAAACTTCAAAGTTACATTCCTTTTAATGGAATGTTGTGAGTTAGTAAATGTCATTAAAATAATTTATTTCCTGTATTAAAGGAAGTATAGTCTTTTAAATTTAGTACGCAAACCCTACTTTTGGTCATGTAAGGAGAAAGAAAAAGATAATAGATCACAAGTGCTAGAGTTAACTTTATTTTAATTTGTTTTATTTGTATGTTGTATGTGTTTTAAAATAACTGTTCTGACAGTATACCTTCTGACAGTATACCTTAGTAATCTGGTAGGACAGTGGTTGTTAAAGGGTATTGTGCTAATTGTAAAAACTTGTGTTTTTTTGTTTAATTGTAAAAACTTTTTGTTGTTGTTAAGAATAACATGTCACAGGATATTTAATTCCAGTATGTACAATGTTTCTGAATATTAAGCCTTTTTTTGTTTGTTGTTGTTGTTGTTGTTGTTGTTGTTGTTTTCCAAAGCATATAGACCATGTTGAGGAGTTTGTGTTTTATTGTGTAAGTCCCAACATAATTTGATCCCTTCCTTCCTCTCCAGACTATTACCTGAAGCCATTTCCTCCTCATTTATTTTTCTGAAGGTGATTTGGCCTTTTTTTCAGTTCTGAGAAGATGGTTTCTGTCTGTACTGTGTGCCTCGAACTTTCTGACTGCCCCCTCCCCAGTCTATCTAATACTATTTTCATTCTTAGATTTCAGCGTAAGTAGCACTTCCTTAGAGAGGCTGCCCTTTCTTTACCACACAGTCTGAAATAGGTCTCTACTCTTTCTCAGCTACTCTTACTTTGTAATTTGTAACAAATTGTGTAGTTTATAATTTATGTGTATTTAACAACCATCCTCCCAACTCTGGCTGAAAAAGCTTCCTGCCATCCTCCCAACTCTGGCTGAAAAAGCTTCCTGCGAATAGGGACTATGTTTTATTTACAACTGTTTACTTAGCATTTCATGATGGTGTTAGGCTAGATCTAGAATTTTTTAATACAAAATTTATATTCTCTTCATTCCACACTGAATCTCCTCTCTTTTACTCCAGCTGCTTGAGTAGTCAGTGGAATGTGAGTTAACCTATAGTCCCTTACCTGCAATTCCAGTTTAAAAACTTGACAAAGGTTTTGTCAAATTAAAAACATATATATGAAAGCTCATGAGATAATTTATGTAATTTATCCCACTTAGAATGTATAATCTTACGTTATTTTCTCAGCATAATATGTCCCAGACTCTGCATAATAGGTGTATGTAATATATGCACTGTTACCTTTCCAAAATTTAGAAACTTCTGAAACAGGAGGATATTGGATTGAGGGGTTGTATCAGCCTTTTATCTCTGTGACTTTGGGCAAATCATTTAAACTGTGCTAATACGATTAAACTAGATTTACAACTCACATACATTCCAACTCTAGAATTCTTAGATTTCACATCTTCTTTATAAATCATATAAACTATCATGATGGTTGATTTTGATCAATAAATAGATGATGGATTACTTCAGCACTTAGAATTTATTCTGTGGTACTTAACTATTGTAAATGAAAAGTGAATTACAGTGTTGAGTTTATGTGTATATATGTTACCAAGTTTTAATTTTTTTTGTATTTTTGGTGCTTTTTTAGATGCCCTACACATTTTTCATTACTTAAAGTTTGGTGACTAATTAGTATATTTCATTGTAAATTAGAAACTACTAGAGGACAGTAACAATGCTTTTCTAGGTTGGTAGTTCTTGACTATATTTGGAAGATGTTCATTATTCCTAGATGCCTTTCAGTAAGTGATATGAAAATAAGGGTAACTCTTGATGAATATCTGGACTTCTTATTTAGCAGATTTATTTAGGAAGTATAAAATAAATAGGAAAAATGAAATGTTTTGGTAAGCATTTCTTTATAAAGTAATATTAAATCTGCAAAGTATATTTTATACTATTTTTCTTTTGGTCCTTGGATTGCCTTGATGAATATATGTGGTGGTACAAATATTATTCCAGTTTTACAGAGGAATAGGCTAAAGCTCTAAGAAGTTTTGGCTTTGCCACAGTCACTGTTAGTGAGATGCAGAGTGAAGGTGGACCTTAAAGCTACTCTTATGATTTCAGTTCCATTATTCTACTTGTATATTATATTGTCTTTTAAGTATACAAATTTTATAAAATGTTATATACCATAAAGAGCATAAGATATCTACATTTTCTGATCTTTAATATCAAATATGTACATATAATGTCACCAGTGGTTTTGTTTACTTATTTTTGTAACTTTGGCTTTAAGCTACTGTTGATGCATGTAATATTGTTATTAGTAGCATTTGGGTTTTATCAGGTATCCAAGAGGTAACTTGCAGTTTTCTGTTACCAGAGAGAGAGAGAGAGAGAGAGAGTTATCTTAGGTTTCATACTCAAAATACTTTGTATTTTATAAATTAACAGTGAAGGCATTTAATATTTATTTAAATCTTATCAGTCATGTGTATCTTAATACTTGAATATCCATTTTTAATTTCTACATTGCTAATAATACTCCTAGAAGTTTTCTTGGGTTCTCACCAACTTAATTGAAAAAAAATACAGTAATGGAAATACATAGTTTTATAACTATTTTGTAACTTTGTACATTTTTGAACTAATATTTAGTTTTAAAGACTACACATGTTACACTTTGATGTAGGTTAAGACCTGATAAAAAACCATAAACAATTAATTGGAGTGCCTCCTGTCCAGTTAGAATTTAAATCATTCCAAGTTTAAAGACTCCTTCCTTCAAATGAAAAGTATTTGTACATATTTTTTCAATTGTAAATAACTTATTAAAATACACACATTTTATGTCAGGTTACTTTAAACTATGTGTCTGTTGTTCTAGGCAATTTGAAAATCTGATTTTAAGGTTTGTTTTAAAATAAAACCTGTGGACCTCAGCAATAAATTTCTTATTCTAGCTGCTGTGTGTGTGTGTGTGTGTGTGTGTGTGTGTGTGTGTTTGTTTGTTTTTGCCCTGTGGGAGTTTGGGAATCAGAGAGTAAGAACTTGTGTTTCTCATTGCTTGATACATTTAACAAGTCCAAGTCCACTCTGTAACATCTTAAAATTTTGTCTCTCAAACTCTGACCATGGAAATTTGATGCTAAGCCAGAATTGTTTTAAATAAAAATTATATTTCGGCTTCCTTTGAGCATTTTCTTTGTACTGTAGTGTGTTCAATAGAATTCTTTTCTCATTAATGAAATCTGACTATTTTGATTATACAATGAAAAAATGTCATCTGAACTAGTAGCGTGAATTCATTTATTAAAGTTCTTCCAAAAGATTAGATAGCAAGCTATGTGAAAGAATTGTAGTGCACTTCTTAAAATGAGGCATAACAGGATTTTAGTTAACATTGTCAAAAATCATTGTATGAATATAAAATTGCTCACTGTGACATTTGTTCATATATTTTATCCTCTTCTATGAGGGCCTTGGGTAATGAAGTGTATATTTAACTGTCGTTTGCCAGTTGGAAAGTCTCCAAAAACAAGGAGGCATTTGTACATGTGCAGATGTTGGCAGGGTTCCCTTTTCTCCTGTTGTCAAAGACCATTTTATTTTCACAAAGATATGTTTGTATCTGTTTTACAGTATGACATGTGAATAATATACCAATAGTGTATGAGGGAATTTTTTTGTTTTACTTTTTGCAGGACAAAAGTATATAATCTCCCATTTACCAATTTTTAGTGCTTTCCTTTTTTTTGTTAATGTCAGGTACTTTGTACATGGATACTTCTGGGAAACAGTTAAATCTTTTGTAATCATTTGTGTAAATTTTCAAGGTCATGGAGGTATTTTGAAATTGAGAAGAAAAAGTTGAAAATAACACATGGTTAGCAAACCGGATTTAGCAGTTCACTTTGGACATGAGTAGTCTGTCACTTTTCCCAGTATCCATAAGAAATAAAAAATTCTCAGATACAAGAGGAGAAGGGTGCTTCCCTCTAATTGCTAAAGAATCAGAGTAGATGTTGGATCTGAATTAAAATTGAATCAATTCATTTACTATATGTAAAGATTCACACTATCATATCTTTAATTTACATAATTAGTGTTTTATCACAAAACTGCAGATACTAAAACTTAAAAGAAAGTTACATACACAAAGAACAAGTACAGTTACTGTTCATTAATAGTTACAGTTGAAAGAAATCACAAATGAAAATAGGTAATTATGGATGAAGTTTAGTTCTAAGAACCTTTTGCTTTTAAGTTGACAAACATTTTAATGTTAAGGATATTATTGAATTTTTTCACTTTTATGAAAGTTCAGAGTTAAGTTAATATTATTTTTATAAGGGGTCCAAGAAGAAAGGCCTCATCTCCAGCTCTTTAAAAGTACATAGATTGTTCAATTTTTAGCAATAGAAGTAAGCTGTATTTATATTCTGCAGTGTTTTCCTTTGTTTCCCCTGCAGTGTTTGTGTAAATACCCTCTTACAATTTTTCCCCCAATTCAAGGAAAGATGCTAGGCTGAAGGAATGGCACATAACATAACTTCCTCTAGTCATGTTATCTTCCAAGGAGTTGTTTAAAACATTACTTCCCATCCTTTTGCACTACAATGCTCATTTTTGTAGTTGGGCATTTTAGCACTGGAAAGTATTTTAGATAAAGCCTGACATTTGAGTTGAAAGTGACTTGTTCATCAATATGGAAGACTTTTGTTTTAGCCAGTTAATTTTCCCAGTGATTACAAAACCTAGAAAACCTTGCGAAGATTAAGATAATAAATAATTTTGAAGTTGAGCTAAAGGTGAACAGAAAATACAGTGGGAGTAGGAAGGGAAACAACTGACTTGGGACCAAAGGTACCTGGAGTGCAGGTTGCATCAATAGGATATCAGACTGGGGTATAGGTAAAGAGACACTTATGTGAATCCCTTACTAAATTCTACCCCTGCCCACTTGTGGACTAGGTATAGCCTCTATTAAATGCTCCCTTAGGACCTACACTACTTCTTAATAACTGACATTTATTATACTCAAAATTACTTGCTTGCTATCTGTCTTCTCCTCTCAAATTTTTATTTTAGAGATTCTGTTTAGTTCATTCACTCTTCTTGCCAGTACAGCACAGTGTGTGCTGCATGGTAAATACTTGCTGGCTAATAGGCCTGTAGTGCTGTTCATTCAAAAGAAAGGATGGTTGATTGTACTTAAACAAGTTAGAAAGATAAAGGAAAATGTAAATACTTCTAGATTTGGTAATAAGGAAGGTGGCTTATGTTTTGTTCATCAGTTTGGTTCTGAAATTTTGATAAGCAAGTCTTACTCTGTTTTAGCTTTATAATGTAAAGTTACCTATTTAAAAAGATTTTAGGTCCATAGTAATGTTATGAATTAGAAAAGAAATCAACTTTATTTCTCTTCAACTCCTGAATATAATAAGAAATATCAAGTGCATGCCTAGTAACAGTCTCTGCTAAGAGGATCGGGGGAGGTGGTGTACACCTAGGATATCTTCATCAGGATCTTTTGTAATATGAAGATAATTCTTTTGTAGAGTTTTCCATCTGATGAAGGTTGGCCATTTGCAAAATATCTTGGAGCTTGTGGAAGAATGGTGGCTGTAAATTACGTTGGAGAAGAACTGTGGAGTTACTTTAATGCACCATGGGAGAAACGAGTTGACCTCGCTTGGCAATTGATGGAAATAGCTGAGCAGCTTACAAACAATGACTTTGAATTTGCACTCTACCTCCTGGACGTCAGCTTTGACAATTTTGCAGTTGGTCCTAGAGATGGGAAGGTAATCATTGTGGATGCTGAAAATGTTTTGGTTGCCGACAAAAGGTTAATTAGACAAAGTAAGTATATAAATTTTAGATTTGCTTTTTGTACAGATTTTTTCTATGATAAAATAAAGTTTACATTTATATGAAACAAACCTTTAGTTTCCTTCTTAGATGGCAGCCTTGCCTCTTTGTTTTATTTGACCATTGTCAGTAAACACATACTGGTTTATTGTACTTTTAGTCAGAGTTTCTCCATATTTAGTAAAATATCCTTTGAGTTCAAATGTCCAGGTATACTGTGTGTGTGTGTGTGTGTGTGTGTGTGTGTGTGTGTGTGTGTGTGTGTTTCATGTAGTCTGCTACAGTTTGTGGTTTAGGAGTGTAATGCAGAATTAAGTTTTTATATAGTGACAGACTACCAGAGTAAACATGGAGGTCTTATTTTCCTGTGGGATCTCTTACAGTGATGTTCTGTGTTCCATTGTTCTGTGGGGTTCCAACGGTGATTTTTTTGTTTGTTTGTTTAACCGTTAGATGATTTCTAGCACTGCAGATCCCTAACTTCGGTTTGACATTATTACATCTTACCCAAAACTTTCCTCTCCATTTATTTGTGAGCTTTTCATAGGATAGGTGGGCAGACTGTCTGAAGTGTTTTGAAGATTAAATGCCACAGGAATTTTAAAGTGTCCGAGACAAAGCCTGTAACTCTGTAATTAATCTACTTAGTAAAAGAAATTGAAAGATTGTTGCTCTATGGTGAATGTCTTATATTTTTAATCCCCTCTTCTCCTGTCTTATGAGGATTTTTTGATGAACTCAGACCAAAAATGTATGGCATCTGGGAAATGCAGAAAATTAACAAAAATTTATTAGTTTGGCACTTAGGTTTTGCATGATCATCTCTTGATCCTGTTAAATACTTGGTTTTTCCCAGTACCTTGTTCTGATTGTATACTCACCAAACTCTTTTCTGATTATTTCTTGACTTGCTATGTAGATCCTCCCACAGGGAGTAAACAGCCTGCTAGAGTGCTTTATTCCCCACTTAACTTCTTCCTGCATTTGTGAGTGTCTCATCGGATTCCATCATGCTTTTCTTTTTTTAAATGTATAGTTCAGGGGTGCCTGGGTGGCTCAGTCCGTTAAGCGTCTGACTTTGGCTCAGGTCACGATCTCTGGTTTGAGTTCAAGCCCAGCGCCAGGCTCTGTGCTGACAGCTCAGAGCCTGGAGCCTGCTTCAAATTCTGTGTCTTCTTCCCTCTGCCCCTCCCTGGCTCACACTCCCATCTCTCTCTCAAAAATAAACATTAAATTGAAAAATAAAGTGTACGGTTCTGTGGATTTTAGTATATTCACAAAGTTGTGCAACTTACCTCAGCTTTTAAAATTTTCATTCCAGTGTTTTAAAAATAATTTCTTGTAATTTTTTTATCCAGACATTCTTGGAATACATGTCACAGTTTTATACCAACTAATTCCTAAGCTTGGATAAATACAACTGCACAAGTGTGTTCATACAGTGACCATTGGTCCAGTGCTACTTTAGCTCTGGCCACATTTGAAATGTCTCATTGAAGGGCTGTTTAATTTTTTTTTTTTAACGTTTATTGTTGAGAGAGAGAGAGAGCACGAGCAGGGGAGGGTCAGAGAGAGAGAGACACAGAATCCGAAGCAGGCTCCAGGCTCTGAGCTGTCAGCACAGAGCCCAACGCAGGGGTTGAACTCACGAACCCTCAGATCATGACCTGAACTGAAATTGGATACTTAACTGACTGAGCCACCCAGGAAAGCTGTTTAAATATCTACTTTACAAAATGTCATATTTATTTATTTACCTACTTTTCTGACCTCTTTCTGGGAAATCATCTTTATTTTTTCTTTCACAAGGACACTGAGGTTTTGCTGTGGCAACTCCCGCAGTGTCCTTTCATTTATTATCTAAACTAGTAAAAACCATACACGTTAATTTCTCTATTTCAGAGTAGATCCTTCTCTGAGAACTCGTTGCGTTATTTATCTTCAGCTTCCCACTCCTTCCTTAAAATCCAATTTCTCTTCCCTCCCCATAAACAAATATGTCTAAGACTTTCCCAAGGCCCTGCATTTTTCAACTGTTTTTAAATACATTGTTTACTCTTCCTGTTTCTACTCCCTCAGCCTCCATTCATGCCTCCACCCATTAGAACCTGACTTAAAATCCTGTATTACCATTAGCAACCACCTAATTGCCAAATTCGTGAAGTGACTGATAAGTAACAACTTCCTGCAATTCTTCCGTCCTTTGGTTTCCTTATACTCACATAGTTTCTTTCTTAAAACATAAAGCTGATCTTATCACTCCCTCCCTCAATATTTTTAATGACTTCCCATTGTTCTTTAGGTAAAATTCAAACTCCTACTTAAATATCAACACCAAAAAAACAATCCTATTAAAAACTAAGCAGAAGACCTGAATAGACATTTTTCCAGAGAAGACATACAGATGGCCAACAGACATCTGAAAAGATGCTCAACATCACTGATCATAAGGGAATTGCAAATCAGAACTACAATGAGATATCACCTCACACCAGTCAGAATACCTAGTAACAAAAAGAGAAGAAGTAACAAGTGTTGGTGAGGATGTGGAGAAAAGGAAACCATCACGGACTATTGGTGGAAATGTAAATTAGTGCAACCATTGTGGAAGACAATATGGAGGTTCCTTAGAAAGTTAAAAATAGAAGCACCATATGGTCCAGTAATTTCACTACTGGGTATTTTCCAAAGAAAACAAAAACATCAATTTGAAAAGATGTATGCACCCCTATGTTTATGGTAGCATTATTTACAATAGCCAAGATATGGAAGCAACTTAAGGTGAATGGATAAAGAGGAAGTGTTGTGTGTGTGTGTGTGTGTGTATAAGGGAATATTAACCATAAAAAAGGACGAGATCTTATCATTTGCAAGATGGACTTAGAAGGCATTATGCTAAATGAAATAATTCAGGAAGAAAGAGACAAATACCATGATTTCACATGTGGAATGTAAAAAACAAAAAAACCAGACTCTTAAATACAGGGAACAAACTGATGGTTGTCAGAGGGGATATGGGAAGAATTGATAAAGAGGATTAAGAAATACAAACTTCCAGTTATAAGTCACAAGGATGAAAAGTATAGCATAAGGAATATAGTCAATAATATTGTAATAACATGGTGACAGTTGGTGACCACATATCATAGTGAGCTTTGAATAATATATAGAAGAGTCAATATGTTTTGTACCTGAAACTAATAAAACAATGTATATTAATTATACTTCAATTTACAAAATAATGTAAGCGCTTAAAGTGAACCAATGTTTTATTTAAATTTTGTAACGTATTTGTAAACGTTTCAAGTGAAAGATTGAGTTATGTTCTCTGTGTACAAAAGAAACGTTAAAGAGACCTAAAGAAAAAAATAAAATCAAACTTCTTACCAGGGCCCAATCTGCATCACTTTTAATATCCCTCTGTCTACTGCCTTTGATGCTTCAGCTACAGTGGCCTTTTGGTTTCTTGAATGAACCTTTTACTTCTGGGCTTTCCCGTAATGCAGTGACCTCTGCCTAAAATGCCTCACCTCACCTCTTTCCTATAAATAGGTAGCTACTTGTCCTTTGAAGCTTAGCTTAAATGTTATACTTGACCACCGTATCTAATGGTAGGGAGGGTTGTTTCTTTCTTAAACCTTTCTACTGTTAAAAATGTTTGTTTCCTTCATAGCATTTTCCACTGTTTATGATAATGTTTATTTAATGACCATTTCACATACTTGATTGTAAGCCAGTGAAGGCAGGAACCATCTACTATTTTGTTTGCCAGTATATACCCTTGCCTGCCATAGAGTAGGCACTCAAATAATGATTTGCTGAATGAATTTTTTTCACTAATTTCTCCTCTACCAACCCCTTAAGTCCCAAAGGTTCTGCCCTTTGTTTCTTTCTTTGCTTTCAACACACTTTCCAATATAATTCAGTTCTTCTCTTGGCTCCATCAAGCATTCTTATGTTGATGCATTCTAAATATGTGTACTGTACCTCTGACTTCAAAGTACTAAGTTTCAGGGCACCTAGGTGGCTCAGTCGGTTGAGTCATGGTTTGTGAGGTCGGGCCCTGAGTCGGCCTCTGTGCTGACAGCTCAGAGCCTGGAACCTGCTTCAGATTCTGTGTCTCCCTCTCTTCTGCCCCTCCCTGGCTCGTGCGCGCGCGCTCTCTCTCTCTCTCTCTCTCTCTCTCAAAAATAAATAAACATTAAAAGTTAAAGTACTAAGTTTCAAGTCAATTTCTAATTGCACATATGATATGCCTACCTGAATACCTCGTAGGTACTTTATATTTATTCTCTCCATATGAAATGTTAACCCTGTTATGTAAATACTGTTGACCTTGTCATCCATTTAGAACCTTCAACTTAAACTTACCTGTTAATTTTTGTCTCTTATGTTTCTACAATGTGGCTTTTTTATCTGGACTATTAGTTGCTCTCATCATCTTAATCCCTCCCGTCTTCATTCTAGAGTCACCTTTTCTTTTTCTTTTAAGTGTATTTATTTTGAGAGAGAGAGAGAGAGAGAGAGAGAGAGAGAATCTGAAACAGTCTCCATACTGTCAGCGCAGAGCCTGATGCCAGGCCCAAACTCACGAATTGTGAGATCATGACCTAAGCAGAAATCAAGAGTCCGATGCTGAACCCACTGAGCCACTCATGAGCCCGCAGAGTTACCTTCCTGTAAAAGAAATCATGTTCATGACCACCCAAGTTTCAACCTATTTCTCTAGGCTCTTCTATACTTTCTCTCCAGGAGCTGTCTCACACTCTAGCCTCAGTGAACTACTTATCTCCTAAATCAGCTGGAACAATCCCTTAAGTCCTTGCCTTTGCACATACTATACTGAGCCTACACTACTGTTTTCCCTCATTTCTTTTCAGACTTAGCCTTTTGTTTTAAGACCTAAATCAGATATTCTCCCTGCAGCCTTCTGTAGCCCCAGGCAGGAGTACTGCTTCCTGTGTACTGTTGTAGCATTGTGTCCTACTTCTCTGTATGGTACTTCCTCTGTATGGTGGAAAGTTTCTATCCAGACTAAACTCTTTAAGTAGTAGGGGCCTTATCTGATCTTTCGGCCTGACGTTGGCTAACTCCTGATAAATGTTTCTATATAAGTTAATATATTTAAATGTTTAAAATTATAATACAACTGGAGCAAGAAATACTACTGTGGTAATTAGTGAAGTGTATTTTGGGAAGCAATGAAAACATTTTTAAAATGTATTTTTCTCTTTCTGCTTTTCCCCCTTTCACAGATAAACCTGAAAATTGGGATGTATGGTATGAAAGCAAATTTGATGACTGTGATAAGGAGGCTTGCTTATCATTTTCGAAAGAAATTCTTTGTGCTCGTGCAACTGTGGACCACAATTATTATGCTGTTTGTCAGAACCTCTTATCCAGACATGCCACCTGGCGTGGCACTTCTGGAGGACTCCTTCATGATCCACCAAGTGAAATTGCCAAAGATGGCCGACTAGAGGCCTTGCTGGATGAGTGTGCCAACCCAAAGAAACGCTATGGCAGATTCCAAGCTGCAAAAGAGCTGCGTGAATATCTAGCACAATTAAGTAACAATGTGAGGTAGTCTATGCTGAACTTTCCTTTTTTCCATTTAAATAGCACTGGCTGAAACTAAACCACCAAAAACTATATGGCAAAATGAAATTTGGAAGTAATACATTCAGAAGATGATAAAGTTGCACTGATAGATCTTATGTTAACATCAAAATAAGACATTACTTCAAAAATTACATGACGCTTCTGCAAATAAGTTTGTTCTTACACTTTGGAGACTTGAGCTATCATTGACTGCTTCGCTCCCCTGAATGCCTGAGTGGATTAATGAATATCGTGAAGCTATTGGAAATGAGTCTGATAGTTACTTTGGCTTGTGTATCAAAGGGTACTTGGTATTTGACTTAGTTTGCATTACTATCATGATTTTGTGAATCTCTTGCATTTACTTTGAATGTCAAGTTAGATTGGCCTGTTTTATAGGCCACTTTTTCCTTCTGATGTGTAGGTGTTCCCCACCCCCATTTTTATGTTTTTTATTAAATTTTACACATTCAGGTTACTCTAGTTGTTTATTTAAATTTGAACTAGTTTTTGTTCAGTGCTATGCGGTACACATTTACTGTTAGGGCAAGATTCCCAAGTTTACTGTTTTTTCAGAGCTGAATATTTTATTGTGTAAATACTTTTCTCTCCACATTCTGTGGTTTCACCATTGCATGAAATCATTTAAGATTATTTAACAGTTACATCCCTCTATGCCTATAAGTGTACACTAAACATGAAGTTTGGCATATGTTGCAAAATGTCATCTTGTCCTTTAAAAGGCTTTAAGAAGAGTATGCTAGCAATCTTCACCTTAACATTAATTTTGATTGAGGGAAAAAAACAACACAGTATTTTTTAAATGCTAACTAGTCCAAGATAGTAATGCATATGCCAAAGAAATGTTAGATCTAGTATCATGGTTAGATTTTAAAATTGGTCACCTACTACTACTTCTTATCACACTTTCAATAATAGAACTCTGTCACTGTTACATTCAGATCTCCCTGGTTATTCTTTTATGTTCAAAAGTTAAGCTACTGCTTCCAAGCATATGTGACTTAAAGATATCCTACCTTATATTCATTGGTAGTTTCGCAGACATTAACATGGTAGTCATCATCTTAGTTTAATTGGGCGTTATAACATTATTTACTGATGGACTAGTAATTTTTATTGAAAAGCATAGTTTAGCCAGTCTGCCCAACTTGGTCTCCATTACCCCATTGTTAATCAAATTTAAGTATGTGGATAAAAAATTAATGTGTGAAATTTGTGGGCTATTCTAAAAAGTTACAATATGTAAATTGACTATCACTGACCTAGGTGATCCTTTTTTTGTTTATTTGTTTAGAATTATTGCTTTAGCTTACAGCAAAGTTTGGTGTAGTGTGCAGTAGTATTTAGTTCTAGACTGACCTTATTCTAAATCAGAAAGTGATTAAAATGTGCACAACCAAAGCCAAGTTTTTCTTTTCTTTTTCATTCTTTCGGCAACTATTTATTGACCATCAACTCTGTGCCAGGCACATTACTAGCTGCTACACACTGTCTGAACATGACATATGGTTAAGTAACTTTACAATGATTATCAAATACTTTAATGTAGATATTTAAGTTGAAATAGCATTGAGATAAGATGGTGCATTCATGTTATTTTACTGTTGTGGTAGAAATTCTGCTTGTACCATCTATAACTGGGTTGCTACAAAAAAGCATGATGAAATCAATAATGTTAATCCCAGTATAAAAACTGGGAGAAGGGTAAGGTCTCTCCATTATAAAATAGATTGCATTATGTCAATTTTTATACATCCATATATTACAGGTATCAACTGGCCCTCAAAGAAACATTTAAGTGCTAGAAATTTTACTAAGCTGACTTTTTACAACTTCAGGAAACTTTTGAGGGGAGTAGGTAAAATGATTTGTCAAACATTCTCCACTTACTCAGAACTTAAATAAAGTACACATTTTCAAAACAGCACCTTTTATATTTGATAAGTGTTCATTACAAACTTTAGAATGCCAGTCACAGAGGGTTGTCTTCATGTGGCTTAGCAAACGTTCATGTTACTTTGGAAAAGTGATTGTGATTGCAGAACAGGAAGTGAGAAAACACTGCCAGCAGTGATTGCTACTGGAGGTAGTTGTTACAACTACCATTTCCCCCATGAGATTATGTGGAAAGATTGAGAAGATAGTAAAAGAATTAGGAATTTTAAATTACAGGGAAAAATATGTATGTGAAAAGCAATAAATATTTTGTTCACTTTGCTATCAAGATGTTCACTATCAGATATTTATTATACAGCAGCAATTTATATTTTTAATCATTGCCCATTAATAGACACAGTAAAATATTTTTGAATCAGACATTTGGGGTTTGTATGTGCATTAAAATTGTCTTTTGTACTGTAAGTTACTGTTTAATTTGAATATTTTATCAGAACTGTCTCCCTGTGCCTTTATAATAATAAAGTTGTTTCTACAACTTTTAATGATCTTAATAAAGAATACTTTAAGAATCACACTTTTCATACTATCTCTTAACTTCAAATATCCAAAATTTTTTTAATGGAAAGTGAGGTTGTGTAATAAATCAGTTTTTTCCTCTTGCATGTATATTTTTTCCTCTTGCATGATACCATTTTCAGAAACTATCTGGTTGGATATGAGCTGAACTTAAGTTTGTGTGCTTTCTCCTGGTTTTCTGTTGTAAACTTTTTTAATAATAGGTAACTTTTACTCTTGAAATGGGAGTTTTAAAACTTCATTATGGATTTTTTCAACTGTATACAACAGAATAATATAATGAACAATAGTTGACTATAGTTTTATACTAACTTCAAAAGTTAGCAACCTATGGCCAAACTTATTTTATCTATATCCCAACCTACTTGCCCCCAGGTTATTTTGAGCAAATCTGAGAGATGTTATTTGATTTGACATAACACATTTCTCTTCCAACAAAATCATGGTACCATTTCACATCTAAAAATTAACAGTAATACCTATCAGTTCTCACCAAAGCAGGAAAGCTCTCAAATACCACCATCTTTTCTCAAAAGTAATTTGATAATCTCTGTATGGATAAGAGATTATGGATTATAACTACAATGGACCAGAACAATTTAAATATGTAAATTATGCATTCCAAATGTTAATAGCAAACAAAGATAAACCAATTCAGTCACCTTTGGAGGGGTATTAAGGAGTTAATTCTGGAAACTGATTACTTGGAGACAAAGAAGGATTCATCCTGCCTTATCCTAGGGTAATCAAATAATTGAGTGGAAGAATTTATAAAATATGTAGAATTATTCCAGTTAATAAATGCAGGAGTGTTAGAATATCACCATTTCACAATTCCTAATCAGAGTTAGGCAATGGCCATCAATCACTCCTGAAGCCATTAATTGAAAAGCTGAGGAGGAACTTTGTGTGGGTACATCAAGATGACAAGAACTTGAACTCATTGGTCTAGTTTAATATCCCTCATACTATGACTCAAAAGAAAAAAAAAAAACTGATCAAGCCCCTAGTTCTATTAATAGGAAGTACATGACACAAGGAAACATGTTAAAAGCTACCATGGGCAAGCAGTCAACAAAATCTATAACGGGCAATTCTACAGGGTAACTGACTTGGTTTTGTTTAGCAAATTGCAAAGAAAAAGAGAGGGACCCTTTACGTTAAAGAATCTTAATTAACACATAGAGTAAATGCAAATGCCACCTTTGAATCCTGACTTGAACAAAACAACTTTAAAACTGGAAACAAATTTAGACAACTGAACCATAAGGTCTTGGGTAACCTTACCTACTTTAATTTTGCACTTGCTCTAATATGTGGAAAAACAATAGAAGTCCTTATTTTAGACTGAGTTATAGTACAGACTATAACTCAGTCTATACTAGGTTAACTATTGTCTAAATCTTGGATAAGAATATTTTGCTTTTTCTTTTGAAAAATTATTTGCCCGTGGTCTCAAAAATAGTGGCAGAACAGGAACTCAACAATGATTTTCTGATTGACTTCCAACATTCTTCCTACTATACCATATTGCAACTCTTGAGAACCAGAAGCATATATATAGTTGAAGGAAAGATTAGATTATGTAAATGTAAAAAACATATGCATTTCCTCAATTATTATAAATTAGGAGAGGGGAAGATTTGTGAGGGCAAGGAGAGGTAGATCCTGAGTGAGATACAGATGTAAAAAAGAAGAGGAAGTCAGGGTTAAGAGAGATGAGGAAAAGGGTTTGAAAATGAGAAAGAAAATCTCAAAAGGGTAAAATCTTAAGGCTTCTTCTATATTGATATTGACTTAGATTGCTATTCCCATCATGAATTTACTAGTATACTATCTCTAGGGGTCTACTAGCCTTTTTTTTTTTTTTTTTTACTTTCACCTTCTGTATCCTACAGATACTGTTTAACTGTATGCTATGTCTTGTACCCTAAGTTCTAAGAATATGGCCTTGTAAGATAGTCTACCTTGTAAGGTGACAGACCATTTAAAACTCAGCAGTTTGAGTTCAGTCAAGCATGGTTTTTTTGCTATTTTAGTTTTCCTATGTATATCTCATATGTTTAGGTAATTAAATACTGAAAGAAATTTCTTATAGGCTGTTAGATGAAGGTAGAGCTGGTGAAAGCAATGATCTTTCAGCATTCCATTTTAATCCTGAAACAAAGTCAATGGCCCTCCAATGCCATTAAATAGTCTCTTTAATTTTCTTTTTTCCTTTTTGTAAAGATCTTGTTACTGATTTTAGTTTCCTGTAATGTTTTCATCCATTTTTTTAGCTACCTAAATTACTTCATTATACTTGCAGTCTCCTAAGGACTTTTATGGAGGTTATCTTTCCATTTTTTGAATAATCAGTAATATGGGTTCGTGGGAAGGGAGTGGTGAGGAAAATAGACCCAGCCCAAATTATTTTCTGAGATTTGCTTTAAAATGTGTGTTTTTTTAACTGTCTTATCAACAATTCTAAAAGTCAACCTTTTGGATTTTTTAATCAATGCCTATATTTTTATAGTAATACCATCATGGGTTGAGTTTCTTTGATTTACTCACTTTTATTCGGACACTAATCTTTTGTGGTCCTTTTATGTAATGATTTTCAGACAACTTTCAAATGTTTAGGAAAGTAGGATAAAGTAAGAATTGAATCCTAGGCAGATTTTGCTCTTAATGAAACTAGTTAATGATAATTGGTGCACCCTTAGATATGATGAAGTTTTGAGGATAGTTCTTCCCTATCTTCCTCTACCTGTATTCTTTAAAAAGTCACTTGCTGTTGTTAAAGACATAAATAGGAATCTCTAACACTTAACACTTGTCTCCCATGGAAAAATAATGTTTCTCTTAAGTCATTTGAGAAAAGGCAATTAAAAAGAGGAAATACAGTCATCTTTGAACTGTTAAAAATGTATACTTAGATGTTTCTGAGAGGCAGTCTGAATCTGTCCTTTGACAGTTGCCAGTTTTTAGCCTAGACAAATTATTTAACATCTCTGAGATAGTATTCACATTAAAGAAACTCAGAATTTCCTGTTTGACTCTGACAAGTTTACTGGACAGATGGGGTAATGTATAGGAAAACTCTTTATAGCTGCAAAGTGCTATTACAAGTATATTGTAATAAATATAGATTGCTTGCCCAGAGAAAGAAGGAGCTTCATTCAAGAACTAAATAATTGGCTTTTTGCTAGCTATCAGTGAACAGCCACCATGGCTTTTACCTCTTTATAACTAAGATTAAATAGTTTTAGTAGTGGGAGAGGCAGCAGATATTTTCAGAAAACTTTTCGTGGTTTAGCTGAAATTGCCAAAAGATGTGATTCAGCATGATAATTTTAAGGGGCTCCAGTTTCTTGTGCTTGATGGGATAATAATTTATAATCAGGAAAAAAAATTAACAATCTTTTGGGGAAGGAGGGTTGTTCTCATTCTTGAAGCTTCATTTTTTTCATCTTCTGTTGAAATATCAAAAGTAAGAAAAAAATGTCAGTTACCATGATACTTTAGGTATGTCTACTTGTCTTCAGCTCATGATTTCATTTAGAATTTTCTTTAGTTTATCTGATCAAATTTAAAAGGACCCAGTTTCTATAACTTAAGTCTTAAAATTCTCAAAAGAGGAAACACAGTGGAAAAAGACATGGCAAAATATGAAAGCTTACCACTGATAATAAACTACCTCATCTCAACCTTCTTCATTGGAAGGTGGCAGTACCAGTAAAAATGGTAGGATCAAATGAAGAGTTTTCCTCTCGGCTTGGCAGAACAGGAGTCTTAGGCAAGGATTTAGTGAAGGGACAGGGAGTGCTAGGAGGCAAGAGACATTCCTGGATAGAAACATACTTTCTTTGCTGCCTCCCCACACCCACCCTGTTCCTGTACCTTAGCGCTTCTTTTCCTCAATAAGTAACTGCTTAATGCTGTTTGTGTTAGATTGCATTACATACATATAATTTATATAGTGGAGATCATACTGTATAATAGGGATCATGTGAGTCTTCAGCTGTTTTTGTTCTAATTTTTTTTCATGATCAATCTCGATCAGTCTAAATTTATTTCATTCTTCTAAATCAGGGTGGCAAACATTTTCTTTAAATATCAGATAGTAGGGACGCCTGGGTGGCTCAGTCGGTTAAGTGTCTGACTTCAGCTCAGATCATGATCTCTCGGTCTGTGAGTTCGAGCCCCGCGTTGGGCTCTGTGCTGACAGCTCAGAGCCTGGAGCCTGTTTCAGATTCTGTGTCTCCCTCTCTCTGATCCTCCCCTGTTCATGCTCTGTCTCTCACTATCTCAAAAATAAATAAAACGTTAAAAAAAATTAAAAAAAAATAAATATCAGACAGTAAATATTTTAGACTTTACAGGCTATGTAGTCTTTGTTGCAGTTACTAAATTCTACCATTGTATACCACAAAAGCAGCCACAGACAATACATAAATTCATAAGCATGGTTGTTTCAATAAAGCTTTATTTGTAAAAACAAGACAAGTTTGGCTCATAGTTTCAGTTTACCAACCCATCCTAAATTATTACATCATATTTCTGCATAAAAATAGTCATACTTTGGGGCCCCTGGAAGGCTCAGTTGATTAAGCTTCCGACTCTTGATCTTGGCTCAGGTCATGATCTCAGGGTTTGTGAGTTAGAGCCCCATGTAAGGCTCTGCACTGACAGAGCAGAGAGCTGAGCCTGTTTGGTATTCTATCTGTCCCTTTCTCTCTGACCCTCCCAACTCATGCTCTCTCTCTCCCTCTCAAAATAATTAAATAAATATTTAAAAACATAGGTTCTCTAGTTAACCATATTCGGTTTTTCACTATTAAACATTACCGTTATGAATATCCTTACACAAATAATCCTGTACATGTGTGAGTACTTTGTAGGAAGTGAAATTCACAGGTCAAAAATGTGTGTATTTAAGTATAAATAAAGCTTCTAAATTCTCCAAAGTCCTTTACTAGCTTATACTTCTGAAAACTATATAAGAATGGGCTTCTTATTGCCTCCCAACACTATTATTTTTAAAATTTTTACCAATATTATGTGCAAAATACTACTTCCTTGTTTTTATTTGCAACTGCTTAATAATTTGATGAAGCTTGAGAGAACCAGTAACACCCCTTTACCTTCCTGCATGATTTAGAATAAATTAAGAGGCATATGTAGGAGTCAAGATATAGACTATCACCTATGCTATTGATAAAGCTGTTGGACAGCTTGGCCTATATCTGTGATAACTATAGTTTTACAAATACAACATCCTAGAATTAATCTTCCCCACTTTTATCGCAGGAAGAATAGGAAAACAACAGACCTTCTGCCATTAGCAGTCTCTCTTTGGAAAAAAATACATGAAGAAACAGAATTTGTGATTCATGGGATAGTCATATCCTAGAAGGAAAGAGAGAAAGTGGCTGAACTGCACATGACAAGTTCCCTTTCCCAAACTTACCAGTTAGAAGAGTCACTGGGAAAGGGACGAAGACAGATCAGGAGTGCCACTTTTTAGGCAGTCCTTCCATCAGGAAAAATGAATAGGAAGTCAGTGTTTTCCCCCAACACTCCAGCCTTAGGCTGACCGTCTTTCCAATGAATTTGATGGCTATTTAGTTTTTTGTGAACTGCTTATTCTTATTCCTTGCCCATTTTTTTTTATTAAAAATTTTTTTTAACGTTTTATTTATTTTTGAGACAGAGCATGAATGGGGAGGGGCAGAGAGAGAGGGAGACACAGAATCTGAAGCAGGCTCCAGGCTCTGAGCCATCAGCCCAGAGCCCGACGCGGGGCTCGAACTCACGGACCGCGAGATCGTGACCTGAGCCGAAGTCGGACGTTTAACAGACTGAGCCACCCAGGCGCCCCTATTCCTTGCCCATTTTTAAACCCTGACTTGTTTACATTTGTCTATAGCTTTGTAGGAGTACTCCGTTCTTATTAAAGATATTAGTCTTCGGTTATTCGTTGAAATTACTGTATTTATTGAAATCTAAGATGCCGTTGCTTATAAGACACTTTTATTTTATATACTTCTAAGGGGGAGGGGAGGTTTAAAAAAAACAGTTAAGTAAGCTGTCTCACAGTGAGTCTTCTCACTCAGAATTTTTGTATTAATTAAAACAGCTTGCTTAGACTTTTTTTGTATGTGTGTATTCTAAAAGAGAAAATATAAGCAAGATAGATTGACTAAGGTATTCACAGAACGTTTTATATTCAGAGTTCACCCACCCTCTTAACTCAGTTTTCTATTCAGAGCCCTTGCTGTACATGGTTTTCCACACTATATATCATCCTCTATGTCATCAAATGCATTGGTGCAACCATATTTCTCAGAGCCATATTTCTTCATTACTGTCTTTAGAATTTTTTTTCAAGCCATAGCCACCAATTCTGTGGCTGGCACTTTCTTGAACTTACAAAAATAAGACAAAAAGAAAAAAAAAAACTAGGATTCATATTTTCCTCCTGAAACGGTTCTTGAATACTGTGTTGGGTGACATGTTCAGGGGTTGTGCTTTTCCAATAATAATCTGAATAACCAACCAAATTTGAACCTGTGTGGGCAATGGCTCCACCTCACAACTATTGCCTGAAAAACAGCAAATGTAAGACACCATTGATTGTAAAACAAATGTCCATTTGAGATACGTTAAAATTCAAAGACATGTTTATGTTATAATTGATGACTTAGAGTTGCTCTTTTCCTATGTGTCATGAGGTTTTTTTTTTTTCCTTTTCATGTTATGTGGTAAATCATATACAACAAAATTTATCATTTCACTATTTTTAGATGTACAACTCAGTAGTGTTAATTACATGCACAATGTTGTGCAAATATCACCACTATCATTTCCAAAATGTTTCATCACCTCAAACAAAACTCTATCCATTAAGTGATAAGTCTCCATTTCCCTTTTTTTCAGGCCCTGGTAGTTTCTGATCTCTAAGAAGCATCTTGTAATTTCTCATTTGATTCCAAATTTCTTCTTGTGATGCATACTTTTCTCAAGTACAGATTTTTCGGTTTTGATTCTGAGAAAATGATTTGTTCACTCTTAACTGAGTTAACTAAATTCTGAATTCTAAGTATGCTGTTTGTTACCATCTCAAAAATCTAGATGAATCTTGGCAAATGGGGGTAAAAATGTTAAGTACTTTAGATCTTTAGCAACACTTTTGTTATTCTGACATGTTTTCCAGCCTGTCAAAAACATTTCTAGGTAATTTGGAACTTGAAGAAATATTTATTTATGTCATAAGTTTGCATGAAGAAACCTTTAAAAATAAACAATTCAATAGTTTGGATCCCATGTGAAATTCTTACTCCATAAGAGTTTTTACTAAACTAGCATTAGCTATTTTAATTAAGAAGCATTTACTTACTGCCTTTCTTGTGCATTCTATAGGGATAAAAAGAGTGATTTTAAAAACCATGAATTAATTCATGCCATCAGTTTTTTATTTACCCTTCATGTATGGTTTCAATAAAATTTCTAAATCTGAGTATTGACAGCTGCTAAAAGTAATGTTCATATCTGTTTTGTGTTTCTTTTTAAGATACTCTTAAGTACATGTTAGGAAATGACCCATCAGATGAGATTAGCTTTTAAGTTACATGCCACCTCAAGTTATATTTAGTGCTACTGGCAAAAAATTTTATGGGTCTGCAGATCTTTCAACTTTGTTCAAGGTTTTGGCAAGATTTTTCACTGTGTGTGATATTTGTTTCCTTTTGGCAAGTTTCTGACAACTTGATGCTTTTAAAAATATATGTTTGTGATGTGATCTTCAATACTTCCCTTGCACCATTTTATTTTTTGACACTAAAAAGTTAGTTTGTACCAGGCCTTGAGCTGAACAAAATATATGCTCGTACGTGTTGCCACATTTTGAGAGGTAGTCCTTTCTTTGGAGGGCATTTCTATTTGTGGATGAATGTACTTGGAGTTACAAAAATGAGATACTAGAAAAAGAAGAAGAGTTGTGGCCACAGGAACTTATCCTTCATCCATTTGCCTCCTATCTCCAACAAGACTAACAAGAAATGCTCTAACAGTTTTCAACTATTTCCAAACAAGAGACTATTGAAAAATCGTTCTTAAAGGAGGGAAAGGCCTAATCTAAAAAAGTGAGACACATTCATTAATTTTTTTCTGTCAATTTTCATTTGAAGTCTTTAGGAAAGCAATTTCATTTTTACTTTTATGTTTTTGAGAGACAGAGAGAGAGAGAGCATGAGCAAGGGAGAGGGGCAAAGAGGGGGTGGGGGGGGAGAGAGAGAGAGAGAGAGAGAGAGAGAGAGAGAGAGAGAGAGAGAATCTTAAGCAGGCTCCATGCTTAGTGCAGAGTCTGATGCAGCACTCAATCCCATGACCCTGGGATCATGAACTGAGCCAAAATGAAGAGTTGGATGCTCAACCAACTGAGCCACTCAAAAACCCTGAGCAAGTTTATTTTTATACTTTAAATGAGTTAAAATTATATCACTTTGGGCTGTCTTATCACATTTAATCATTAGGCTGTTAGTATACTGTATGTTAAAAGTTTCAGGAAATTCTGGGTTTCCCCCCTTATTCTTCTGAGCAACTGCCTTGTAAATAAATGTGTTTGCCTGGTCAATAGAGGGTTTGGCTGAAGGAAAGAGAGCATTTAGGACATTTCTTTGATCGCTACTCAGAAACAAAAAATTCCATTTGTATGCTTTACTCTGCAAGATACAAGGAGGCAGTCCTTGATGACATTGTCCAATGTGATTTCCATATGGACTCCAAGGTCTTAAAAGAACTCTCTCTAATCTTCTGTCTTATAATGTTCCAGATTTAAATTCCATCTATACCCACCTTTTAGCTCCTTTGCTGCCACCCCAGAGCTGAGTCACCATGAATAATCTCTCTTCGTCTTTGAGGCTGGGTCAAGCCTGAAGGATAACATGAGAAAGCACCTCATCCTTAAGGTTGAATTAGCTCTTTGGATTTCAGAATAGATGTTCTTTGCTAAGAGCTATTACAATGTCTACCTAAACATTTTCATCTTAGACAATGGTGCGGCAAGGTGATGATAGCTGCAACCTCAAGGCAGAGGCTATGTTTACTTCCGTTAAACATGATTTGGCAGAGATTTAAATGCTGCTATTTTGTTATGATATAACTAGTGGTGCCTACGGATAAATTTAAGGACATGCATTCTCAGTATATTTAAGCATTTTAAGGATATTTTATACAATTCTTTAAAAAGATTCAGTTTGCTAAATAATTCAGAGTATTAAAATTTAAGATCGAGAGAATTTACGAAGTTTTAGAGAAAGGAGACATAATTTAGATGCCAGGATATTCATGATTGTCTTTACCACCAGTGAGCTGAATAATCTTGGGAAAATCACTTTGTTTCTTTGGTTGTCAACTTTCTCTTTTTAAAAGGAAGTAGGATTAAATTATTCCTAATGACATTTTCAGCTGCAATTTCCTATAGTTTCAAGTTCATACAAATTTATTGTGGTCTTTAGAATACACTTAAACACCTTATTTTAAGAATTCTCAAAAATTGATATTCTAACATAATAACTATATTCTAAAATAATAAATACTATATCATTGGGTAAGTCATATTTAACAAGTTACTAAAGAGTTGTTAAATATTTTAAAGTATTCTTTTAATAGATATCTAAGCCTTTAACGAACTGTAGGTCTGTCAGGACAATGAGAAGTGAATTTTTTTTTTAATCCAAGTTAGTTAACATATAGTGTAATACCAGTTGTAAGAGTAGAATTTAGTGATTCATCACTTACCTATAACACCCAGTGCTTATCCCAACAAGTGGCCCCCTTATACCCATCACTCATTTAGCCCATCCCCCCACCCAACACCCCTCCAGCCACCTTGTTTGTTCTCTGCCGTTGAGAGTCTCTTATGGGAATGCCTGAGTGGCTCAGTGAAGCATCTGACTCTTGGTTTCAGCTTAGGTCATGATCTTACAGTTCATGAGTTCAAGCCCCACATGAGCTCTACTCTCACATAGAGGCTGTTTGGGATTCTCTCTCTCTTCCTCTCTTTCCCTGCACCTACCCCCCCCCCCCCCCCCCCCCAGCTCATGCTCTCACTCTCAAAAATAAATTAAAAAAAAAAAAGAATATTTTATGGTTTGCCTCCCTCTCTGTTTTTATTCTTATTTTTCCTTCCCTTCCCCAATGTTCATCTGTTTTGTTTTTTTTTAATTTCAGGAAGTGAACCTTTATAACTATAGTGTGAAGCAAGGTGACTTGTATTAAAAGCTTGCTGGAGGATAGATGTATTCTGTAAACTGTGGTGGGTCATAGCAAACTTTGTGTGAGAAGCATGTTGGTGCAGAAAGTAAGACCAAGGGATAAAGTTCTTCTTAGACATATTTTTCCATACTTTCCTGTGATTGATTTTAGTGCCTAAGTGAAAAGTATTTGCTTTCATACACATTTGTGTATATGTGTGATGTGTTCTTTGTTGAGGGGGAACGTGGTGATGATGCAGATGATGCGGAGGATGATCTTGTTGCTAAATAAGTTCAATTCTCTAGAATTTGTAAGTCTTTTTTATTTATAGGAAGTGTTTTTAAAGCATTATAAAATAGTGTTTCCTTTGCACATTATTCTAAGTCTCTAAATAGCTGTTTATTCTATTAGATCCTAAACTCACTAAGGTTCTCATCAAATTTATCTCAAATATTTGTAAAATGAAATTATATTCACATTTGAAATAGAGCATTAATGCTTCCCTGTGGAAATGATTCATAGAATATGACTATGCCCTTTCCTTGGTTTATTTTTCTCCATGGCTCTTTTTATCATCTATGTACTATACATTTCAGTCATTCATTTTTTCATTCCCACTTGCATAAATGACTGCCAAGATCTCAGCTCAGTCTGTTGAGGGACATTTGAAAGAGAATAAAATAAATGACTAATGAGCTGGTCTACACAATCCCACTTAGATATATATATTAGATTACTAGATTATTCCATTACACACCATTATGAGCTCCAAACCCTAAAATATGAACACATCACATCTTCAATGTCTTCCTTTAGACACTTGACATTGGAGTTTCCATTAGATATCACTTGTTTAAATAAGGTTAATTTTTTTAATTAAGAATATGTATTGGTATAATTAAGTGATTGTAGATGGATTACTAAAATCATCTTAGAAAGGGTAAAAATCATTCATTTATACTAAGATTGGAAGTGACTTAAAAATCTGAATCTTTCTAACAATTGTTTGTTTCCAACAACTTTTTCTTCTGTTGAAATTGTTCATTATGAGGAGGAATGATAATGGCTATCATAAAAAGAGAATTTGTGTCCTTAAGAGACCTTGGCCTTACCAGAAACAGATTCTAAGGTTTTTTTTTTAATAGTTTCTAGTATCTCTTTTCCTGCAGTTTTATCATCTATTCCTAATTTTTTTTCACTATATTTACACATGAGATTAAAATTGATATAGTCTATAATACCTACCAAATATACTGAACTTAAATTAACAAGTGGGAAGGAAGCTGTGACATTTCTTTTACTTATTATTACTGATCAAAGAATATAGCATGGGTATTTTGCTCCAATAGAACTCACTTAGAAACTTTCAATGATATGAAGGCAAATATTATAAGAATGCTTGTTAAAATATTTATAGGGGGAAAAATAAGACTCTAATGTCAAAGTGAATATTAAGAAAAACATGAAAACATGACAGGACTGGGAAAATGAACACATTATATTATCAAAGGGTACAGCCATCAGGTGAAAAATATGATATAAATACCAGCTGGGCAATTTGAAGGTTAGATACTCGAAAACAGTACAAACCACTAGCATTTAAGAAATAACAGACTGTCTATTGAAACTTCTCTACCATCAGGAAGAAAGTGCATGGGAAAGCTGACCAAATGTGGTCACTTACCATTACATTAAATCACTGGGTACATAGGTCATAGCTGGCATTAAAGAGAAACACTTGCAGGATAGAGGGAAAGTGGAGAGAGTGTTATGGTTAATATTCTTTGACTGTAAGTAACAGAGTAACTCAAGCTACCTTATGTAAAAATAGATTTATGTTATATCATATTCTATTTTATTATGATATGATATGGTATGATATGATATGATATGATATGATATATTAGTGTCTCATAGGCCAACAACATGAATGTGGCCAGGCTTTAGGAAGGGAGTGAATCCAGGGACTGGAAAACATCAGTTTCTCCCCATTTTTTGTCTCTTCTTCTTCCTGTAAGTGTGCTTTGAGTACAGGTCTAACTCCTGGCTGGGAAGACATACAAAGATCTTTTCTACATAGACTTGTAAGATAAAGCTGATGTGTTTGATAAAGTGTTGGTCAGTAGCAGAAGGTTGGCCTGGGATGGTGACTTTTCTGTTAGAGCTGGGAATCCTCAGGGCTTGCATTGCCATGGGAGGAGTTTGGGGGTAGAACAGGTGTGTCATAGTAGGGCAGGTCAGAAAGTCAGTGTTCATAAGACTTGACGTCCAGGAGACAAAGATCCAGAAAAGGACTAAGGGCTTGGCTTGGGTCTTATAGGGCCTTACCTTGCCCTTCCTGCTCTTTTAATCGGGAGAGTGGTCTTACCTGGGCTCCTTGTATGGCTTGCATTCTATCTCAGCCCAAATGTCACCACACAGAGCCTTTCCCTTACCACTCTACTTAAAGAAACCTCCACACAACACTCAGATCACTCTTTTATAACTGTTTTGTCTCCTTTGAAGGGCTTATTTTTCCAAAATTATCTTATTTCTATACTTACCTATTTGTTTGTTCGTACCTTCTGCTGTTTCTGTTTTCCAGTACCTGGACTCACTCCCTTCACAGGCCTTTTCTGACTCGTTCTCCTTTGTGTCTTTATCATCTAACACAATGCCTAGCACATAGCAGATGCACAATAAATATCTGTTGGATAAATGACTAGGAGCATAGACTGCAACTGTAGAATTGGAGCTAAGAGCAGTATGTGGTTCTAGAAGCGAGGAGATTATATATGGTGCCTTGTTCTGGAGCAGACTGAAGGTCTTTCTAGTCCTATCAGAAGCAGGATCTACCCACCCCTTGTAAGTGGGGGACTTAAAGTACTTACTTATTATATCTATGTTTCAGTGAAATTAGGAAATCAAGACTTATCATCTAGTTTGGGGTCCAATATTAGTACGGGACAGGGGATTATGTGCTCAAAACGTAAAGGGTCCTGGGGCATGTCAGACACCTTTATGCTCTCTGAGGAAGTGTTCAGCCATCTGTTACAGATAATTGTTTCACAGCTGTTGCCAATCTCCCAGATTTAAAGGGAGATGAATAGAGTTTTTGAGAAGGAAAGAAGTGACTTGCAGCTATTTATTACACCAGATTTCTAACAGAGATTTTTTTTTTTTTTTTGGTTAATGAAGGAAGAATTATTTAAAATCGTCTCTATACATTTGAAAGACTTAAACTACATTATATGAAAAAATAAGATATCTGCAGTTAAGCCTGAATATTAGTGTTAGGACCTCATGGTTTTCTTTTCCTTATTTTTTTTTTAATGTTTATTTATTCTTGAGAGAGAGAGAGACGGAGACAGAGAGAGACAGAGACAGAGACAGAGACAGAGTGGGGGAGGGGCATAAAGAGAGGGAGACACAGAATCTGAAGTAGGCTCCAGGCTCTGAGCTGTCAGCACAGAGTCCGACGTGGGGCTCAAGCTCACAAACAGCAAGATCATGACCCAAGCCAAAGTCGGACACTTAACCGACTGAGCCATCCAGGGGCCCCAGGACATCATTGTTTTCTAATGAAGTTTACTGCTGTCTTTCACATCATGGGAGTCAAGGTAATGTAAGTATACAGTTTTCCTTCTTTTCTCTTCATTTTTGGCTGTTTTCCTGAGGAATGAACTTCATGAAGATATAAGATATTTGTTCACTTAAACAGGAGGAGTTTCTCTGAAAGAGAAGCTGGGGTAATGTTTGGAAGAAGGCAGAGAAACTGGTCCATCATGAGCATTAACTTTTGCATTAGAACTTCAACTTGAATGTCAGGTTTTGGTAACGCAGCATTAAAAATGTGCTGTAAGTTGGCCTATATTATACCCTGAAAATCATTTTTTCTGCAATGGTCATTTCTTGAATTGCTTTGCTCTAAGAGCAAACTTGCTTTTGCACAGCCAGAAAACATTGCACTCTAAAGGTCAAGTTTCAGCAATCTCAGACTAAACAAATAAGTCTAACTTTGGTAACTTGTGGCTTTCACTACAGTTTTTTCTCCTGATATTTATGAATTTAGTATGTATACCTTATTCTGGAGGGAATTAAATAATGCAATTAAGAGTGCTTATTCTACAATATGTAAGGAAAGGGGAGACTTGGGCATATGTTCCTCTTGAGTTCTCCCCTTAGAAGAATTTGCACCTTCAGATCACATGCACTTCTCAGATCTGGTGTGAAAATACATTTAAAAACCCAGGTCTTGGGATGCCTGGGTGGCATATCTGGTTAAACATCTGACTTTTGATACTGTCTCAGGTCATGTTCTCATGGTTTGTGAGTTCGAGTCCTGCATCTGGCTCTGCGCTGACAGTGCAGTCCTGCTTGAGACTCTCTGTCTCCGTCTCTCTCTCTCTCTCTGCCCCTCTCCTGCTTGCTGTCTCTCTCAAAATGAATAAACATTAAAAAATTAAAAAAAAAAACTCAAATCTTCAGAGAGCAATGTCAGGTCGTAATCTCAAGTCTCTATCCTTAGTTCCAAGCTTCTCTTGAAACTGTGCTGGTTGAATCTCCACTGACTTTTCAGAAAAACTCAGTTCTTATACAGAAGCATAGGATCCAGGTCCATTATCTATCACTTTTTTCCTAATGGTACATTTCCCTAAGGCTGAGGCATTCTGGGAGTCAGTGAAGGTAGGGGTTAGGGAGACCAGGAAACTTAGTGGTGTCTAATGGAAGGCCAAATCCCACAGAAAAATTCCTTTCTCTTCTGACTGTATAATTTCCAAATCTAGTTTTCTTCAGGTTCTCACCAGACTTCTTCTTTTGGCCATGAGAGAATAACAGAGATTGAATTTATTCTTTTTCAGGAAACAAACAAGGAAACAAGACAAAATAAATGATAAAATAATCTTTAAGGCCCTGGACATCAGGCAATGAAAGATAGTGATATTTAAAAGATGGGAAAACAGAGAACACATGAAGTTAGCCCTGTTATTGCCTGTTTTAGTGCCTGATAGAGTCTCCAGGCTGTGGTGCTGGGAAGAGAAACTAAGGCAGAGGACAATGGGCTCCCTGAGTTAAGGAGATGCTTCGGGGTGTCCAAAGAGATTATGATAACAAGTAGGGTTCACAAGGATGAGTGCTGAAAAGAGAGACCTACACAATGAGAAAACCTCGGAAATCTGCAGAGGGTCCCCTTCTAGGATTCAGGAGAGTCTTAATAAATCCATGCATGTGAGGAAACTATGTATGAGTTCAAGGAAACAGCTATCCAAAAAAAGATTAGAGGTAATAGAACATTCATACAGTGCCAACAAGGCCTGATTGCATCAACCACACTGGAAGAATCTCACAATTCACAGGGCGTTGAGTAGAGGGCTCAAAAGGGTCATGGTAGTGGACAATAGTTAATTAGCTCTAAACTAAATGCTACTCTAGTTCTACATAGCAAATCTTAAAAAAAAATTCAAAAAGATTAAATTTTTCCCAAGTAACTTAGCTGTATTGAAAAGGAAAGCTTAAGAATATTTATACAAAAATATGCAGCCCTCAATAATATAAAATCAACAATGTCTGATATAAAAGGATTACAGGCATTCAAAGAGGCTGGAATATAGGACTCATAATGATGAAGAAAAAAATCAAAGAAAGCTGACTCAGAATTGGGTTAAGATAAGTACATTAATACAGTTATTAAACTACATTCTGTATGTTCAAAAATCTAAAAAGAATAATTTTAAGAGACCCAAATTAAACTTCTCAAGTTGAGAGCCAGAATGACTGAGACCTTAAAATATACTGAATAGGTTAAACAGAAGATAAGACACTGAAGGGGGAAAAAAAAAAGAAAAGATGAGTACACTTGAAGACAAGTACAATTTATCCAAAATGAACCACCATGGGAGAAAGGAATAGAAAAGAGCATCATTGAGGTCTGGGAAAACTTCAAGCATCCTAGAATGTTTGTAATTGGAGTCTATGAATGAAGGCAGGTAGAGAAAAATACTTGAATAAATAATGGCTGAAAAAATTTCAGACTTGTTGAAATTTTAAACTCCACAGATTCAAGAAGCAATGGACTCCATGCACAAGAAACATGAAGAAAACTATACAAAGGTACATTATAATTAAATTACCTAGAAAGAATGACAAAAGGATAATCTTAAAAGCAGATGGAGAAAAGAAAAAAAAATACAAAAACACACTATAGATGAATAAAGATAAGGTTCACAGCAGATTTGCTAGAAACAATGCAAGACATGGATGTTTGTTCTAGTATGGAGGTTTTTGCTTCCTACTTTGCCTTCTTTGACACTATGGCCAGAGAGAGTTGGAACACCTCATTATATCCTCACAAGGCTAGACTTCTAGGCTTCCCACTCATCCTTGGCTGGCATGGATGTGGATGGGGCCTTGCTTTTTTCTGTGATGTTTGGCGAGAGTATAATAATTGGCTAAAGGGTCCTGTTTTCGAAGTTGTTCTTTTCCTGGTCCTTTGGCTAGAGGGAGCAGGCTTTTGTTGGGCCTTTTTATTGTCTGCATCCATTGGCATTTATGGATCATTGGCTTCTTCAGCTCCAAGTCTGGGATATCTGAGACAAAAATAAAACCCACAGAACCCAATACTTGGCCATCCTTCAGGTCCCAAATTCCCTAGCCAGTCTGCCTTTTTCTCTCCATCTTTCAGAATCTTCTTATGTTTATTTTATATATAATGTTCAGAAATTTTAGTTGTACTTCATGGGAGAAATAGGAAAAGTACATTAGCTATTTTCTTGGTAGCAAAAGTCTGGACAACTGATTGCTCACAAATTGCCAAGGTGATTCAGTGGAGAAACAAATAGTCTTTTCAACAAATGTTACTGGAATAGTTAGAGACTACATGCAGAAAAAAAGACTTGATTCATAACCATACAATATAATAAAATTAACCTTAAATAGAGTTTTAAGAATAAACTTTAAAACTATAAAACTTCTAGAAGAATGAGTAAAAAAAATCTTTCTCATCTTAGGTTAGGGAAAGGGCTTCTAGATACAGTAGTGCCCCCCCCCGCCCCGTGGTTTTGCTTTCTGAGATTTCAGTTACCCACTGTCAACCATGGTCCAGAAGCAGATACTCCTCTTTCTGATACATCATCAGAAAGTCAATAGTAGGTCACAATACCTGCATCATTCACCTCACTTTGTCTCATCAGTTGGGCATTTTATCATCTCACATCATCACAAGAAGAAGAGTGAATGTAGCACATTAACATATTTAGAGAGATAGACCAGATTCACATAACATAGGTTAAAAATAAATTGTTATAATTGTTCTATTTTATTATTGCTGTTAATCTCTTACTGTGCCTAATTTACTTATTAAACTTTATCTTAGGTATGTATGTATACATAGGAAAAAACATGGTTATATATATAGGGTTTGATGCAATCCCCATTTCAGGCATCTCATAGGGGTCTTGGAACATAGCCCCTGTGGATAAGGGAGGACTCCTATATAACATAGGAGTATGGTCCCTGAAAGAGCAGACTGATAAACTGCACTTCATCAAATGCAAAAATTTTTGTCTTCAAAAGTCATGTCAAGAAAGTGAAAAGACAAGCCATAAGCTTGGAGGAAATATCTGCACAGCACACATCTGATAAAGTACTGACACCCAGAACATATATATAAAGTTCTTAATAGTTCATAAGAAAACAAGCCTCTGAATTTAAAAATGGGCAAAGGAGTTGAAAAGACAATTCACCAAGTTATAAAATGTAACCACACTGGCTCCTCATTCGTACATGGCAACAATCGTCTGGAGCTGAGTAGTAGTTGCTACCTTAGATTGGGCACTGGTTTTCTGGTTTTCTTCAGTCCCTACCTGTTACCTTCCTGGTCCTTGCAGGAACGTGAGTTACCTGATTGATCTCTGTTCTAAGTGAGGTTACTTCTGTCATTGTCAAGTTTGTGTTTCACATTAAAGTAGAGGCAATTCTTTTCCCCCCTTACTTGCTCTTCCCCCAGACTCAACTTTCACACTGGATCCCTCTCGGTTGGCTTGCAAAGCTACACAGTCTCCACGACGACTTTGAAATTATTGGTTGTAAGGACTTGATTAATTACTTCTTTTCCTATAAACCATTCTTCTCTCTATCTTTAACAGTTATAATAAAAAGAGTGATCTAAAATAGCATGAACTCTATAAATAAAAATTTGCGTTAAACATAATTCATCAAATTCAAATTGATTTGAAATCCTAAAATTGTACTGAAAATGGAATTTATTCTATGTGTCCTTGTTTTAACATGATTGTCTCAGCCCCTACTGGGCATTAAGCCCTCAGTGTAATTTATGATATGGAATTAATTATTTTGCTCTCTAGTGCTGCAGACATCACACCCTTCACTTGCTGCATGAAAGCACAGGATCTGAGGCCTCTGAGGATAAGGTTCTGTGTTTGCTTATACAGCCTTCTCCTTTTTCTATATGTTTACTCTAAAATATACACCAAGAATGGTTGGTATACAAATATGTACTTCCCAGTAAATAATTCCTCTTTGTCATTTTTATTTGGCATTGAGACTTTCATTCTATCAATTGAAGATTGATAGAAATTAATTGAAATTAATCTAATATTCTTCAAATGGAATTTTTATAATACCAGGATATATAAATTCTCATAAAATACTGCTAATCTATATTTCTAAAAAATTTTTTTTTATTTAGAGAATTCTTAATGTCCCTGGGAAACTCCACTCAGAAGACAAGGCTGCAGTAAATCTTTGTGACAATTGTACTTCCACGGGATTTGTGTGGTGAGGTTGGATCGAAAATTTACATCCACATAAAAGCCTGCACATGGATGTTTATAGTAACTTTATTCACATTTGCCAAAACTTGGAAGCGACCAAGATGTCTTTCAGTAGGTGAATGAATACATAAACTGTGGTACATCCAGGCAATGGAATATCATCTAGTACTAAAAAGAAATGAGCTATAAAGCAATGAAAAGCCACCAAGGAACCTAAAAAAGCATATTGCTAAGTGAAAGAAGACAATTTGAAAAGGCTACATATGGTACTATTCCAGCTATCTGACATTCTGGAAAAGGCAAAATTATGGAGACAATAAAACAATCAGTGATTGCTGGGGTAGGGGGGCAGTAAGGATGAATAGGTAGGGCACAGGGGATTTTTAGAGTAGTGAAACTATTCTGTATGATACTACAATGGTGGGTACTTATATTACATCTGTGTCTAAACTCATAGAATATACAACACCAAGAGTGAATAGCCTGCAACAAGTATAGCACTCTGATTGGGGGTACTGATAGTGAGGAAGGCCATGCATGTAGGGTGCATATGGGAACTCTGTACTTTTCACTCAGCTTCTGCTCAGCTTTGCTATGAATCTAAAATTGTAAAAAATGAAGTTTATTAATTTAAAAAGAATGTTGGATGGCATTTAGAATTGAGAAGTCATTTGACACATTGGAAGTAACACAGTCCTTGAATCAGAAAACACTATCTGAATTTGACTCTACCAATCATTTTGTGGTAACTTGGTGAGATTTAACTTCTCAGGGCCTTGGTTTTCTTGGGAATAAGTTAAATGAATAATATTTATTTTGCAGGATTGATATGGGGAGTAATTGCTGTACCTTCCTACTGGGGCCAAGGGATTTATTCTTCCCACCAGCGGCAGAATAAGGAGGAATGCCCATTGGTGTCATGTTCCCAGGGCCTGGAGGCCCTTAGAAGGCAATAGATGAAACTATACCTTTTTCAGGAGCAATATACAGGAGACAGAGGAAAGAGTAAATCCAACCAGTCTCAAGTATATTGTGTTTTTAAGTTTTTCCTTTTACTCTTGCTGTGATAATGTGAGATCTCCTTAGATAAACTGATGCTATTTTTAAAATACCACACATACTCCCATCCCTGAAAAAGAATTAGAAATGGTACTCAAAAAGCTTTCATGTCTTGATTAATTTTCCCTCCAAATATTAGGAATTTGACTAATATTTCCAAAAATATTTCCAAATATTATTCTTTCTGAAGAAAGAAAAATACCTACATGGAAAAATTACTAGGAAGAAGTAGTCCCAGTATAATGGATCCTAGTCACTAATCTCATTGAGAAATTAAACTTGTAATTAAGCACATAAATGGAGAGCAATGACAGGCAAAGTATCTTGAGAAATATGAAGAGAAAAATTAAGGCAATTGGGAAGAGTGGATAACCACAAGAACTGTCAAATGGGTTCTTTTCCATTTTCTCCTTTACCCCATCCCAAAAATCCTCACTTAAAAAACCAAAGTAGTGTCTAGTGGCAAACCAACAAACTCTACCACAGCATTCATTTCTTCCTTTTTCGTTTCTAACAGTTCCCCTCATTTTTTTTGTTGCTATATCTCTTTGCCCCTTCCAACCAATGGGCTTCAGGTAAAAAGACATTTTTCCCAGCTCTAGGGATTGGTGTCATTGACCTAAGATAATGCCTCTTCTTTGGCCAGTGATGGCTTTAGAAATGGGAATGTGATGTGACAGTTTGTGCTAGTGAGATGTGAAGACAGGTTTGTTGAGGGTTTCAGGGAAAGAAATTTCCTTGCGGTTAAAAAAGAGCCAATCAAAAAAGATAGTCTGTCTTTCTCTGGTCATCATGGTAATGCAGATAAAAAGCTCAGAATTGACACAGTTCCTTTTCGGTTATGCAGAAGCTAATCTTAGGATGAAATTAATTCACAGTGGAGGACTCGGTGGAGGGAATTATGGAGAAAAAGGACCGGAGTTATTGGCTTGTTCTAAAACTATACTATGCCTTCTCCTGGAATTCCAGGTATATGAGCCAATACATATCTTTATCTGAACTAGCTTAATTAGGTGTTTATTTGCAGCTGAAGGCATTCTAGCTAATATCAGCCAACTAATGAGGTATTAAAAATAGTTATTTTATTAACGCAGGCACAAACAAAGTTAACAAAGCTATGGTAAGATCTTCAGATCATGGCACAGGATAAAGAAAATGAGTTATTTGATACTGTGGGAAAGAATACTAAAAAGGCAGTTGACTTGCCTGTCTGAAGCTACCACCACTCATTTTTGAACGATTAAGACATTATGTTAATGTCTTTTCGATTCACTTTTTTTTGACAGCGTTTTGAATTGTTATGTGGTCTCATACTTATCTGAGTTTGAGCCTTAGCAGAAACACCATGAATAACTATGTAAGAGAGTTGGAATAGACTCAATGGAACTTAATCATATCATGGATAATGGAAGCTGAGTAATATTGACAGTTATAACAAAGATGATGGCAGGGAATTTTTTATAAGGGGGTTTAATGCAACATTGAATCTAGATGCAATAGCATTTTAAGACTAGGTTTGATAACAGGTGTTTTCAAAAGGTTGGAATGTGCAATCAAACTGTGGAGATAGACTCACACTGATATTTCCCGTGATATGAAAAATCCCTTGACTTTTCGACATATAATTTCTAACATAGAAGAGGAGAGCACACATTCCCTAGATATTCTGAAATGACTCTCACTTGTCAACCTTCTTAATGGGGATGGGATTAGAATGTCATTGATTCAAAGTAAATGTAACAGGTCATTCATGATGAAAGAAAATGTTTATTTGTGGAAGAAAGGAAAGAAGGGAGGAAGGGAGGAAGGGAGGGAGGAAGCAATTTATTTCAATGACCACTTAAACTACTGGCCTATATAAGGAGTTCTATACTGTTAAGATGATGAATTCCACAAACCACTCATGAAACTCTTCACCTTACTTTACTGTTGGTTTCACTGTACACTCTGGGTCCAGATTCATCTTTCCAGATGCCTATAGAATACTTCCACGTGCATGTCCCATTATCAGCTCAAATTTGGATATCCCAAATCAAGCCTCTGTCTCATCTGGAGCTTTTCCCCATCCTCCCACTTTCCCTGTATTTGGGGGCACACCTTTCTCCCAGTTACTAAGGGATGCATCAAGTCACTATTCATTTTCTTCCTCTCCATTATCTCTCTTATTGAATTAGCCCTAGAGTCTTGTTTACTCTTCTTTAAAGTGTCTCTGGTTTCTTAATCCAATGGTTACAAAACCTCAACTGACTCATTGTTGTTATAGACATGTTACTACTTTCCCAGGTTTTATTTACCCCCAGTTCAAATCACACCACACACTTCTGCCAGATTAATCTATCTAAAACATTGCTTTTATTGTGGCTTTCTTTGGCTTGAGAGCTCACAGTAACTGTATATTGCTTGAAGTTTGAAATCCAGTTGAACTTGACTGTCATTCCAGGTCTTTTATCATTGGTCTAATATTATTTACAAAAATTGTCTTTTAAATCTCCTCACACTATACTCTTTGCTATAAATTGGTTTCTGGCATGTACTAGGTGCATTTCCCAAAGCCTTGCCTTTGCTTATATTGTCTCTGCCAGACGTGCCCATTTTCAAATCCTTCTCCAACTCAATCCTTTCCCTTGCTTTCTTACTTTCACCCTGACTCTCAATGCAAGTATCCATGCCAGGTTTTCTTCCCGTTCAGCTAAGTCTTATCTATGTAAATATTTTTCACTATCTCAGTTCACAGTTATTCCTTTCTGAAGGAGCATCCCCCCAGGGTAAATTGCTTTAAGTTGTGTAAAGTTACCCAACTGGATGTCAGTATTATGCAGCTTTGAAGGGAATGAGCCTTTGATCCCATCTCTGGCTGGACCCGAACAAGAGCACTAGGATTATGATATTAGTCATAATGTAGCCTGGTGTTTATCTGCTAACCGTGGTCTTCCTCATCATGGCTTCCCATTACAAATCTCTGTAATGGAAAATGACAATTAAATCCTTACTTAAAAAAAAATTCTTTCTTGGGGCTCCTAGGTGGCTGAGTTGGTTGGGCTTCTGACTTCGGCTCAGGTCATAATCCCACAGCTCCTGAGTTCAAGCCTCACATCAGTCTCTGTGCTGACAGCTCAGAGCCTGGAGCCTGCTTCAGATTCTGTGTCTCCCTCTTTCTCTGCCCCTACCCAGTTTGTGCTCTGTCTCTGTTTCTCTCTCTCTCTCAAAAATAAATAAACATTAAAAAAAAAAAAGAATTATTTCTTTTTTTTCACAATGGTATTTTTCTTTTTAATTTACATTTTAATCACCCATTGCTCATCACAAGTGCACTCCTTAAGTCTCATCACCTATTTCACCCATCCCCCCACCCACCTCCTCTCTGGTAACCATCTGTTTGTTCTCTATAGTTAACAATCTGTCTCTTGCTTTGCCTCTCTCTCTTTTTTTCCCTTTGCTCTTTTGTTTCCTTTCTTAGATTCCACATATGAGTGAAATCATATGGCAATTTTCCTTTCTCTGACTTATTTCACTTAGCATTATACTCTCTAGCTCCATCCATGTCATTGCAAATGGTGAGATTTCATTCTTTTTATGGCTGAATAATGTTCCATATCACATCTTATTTATCAACTCATATATTAGTGGACACTTAGGTTATTCCATAATTTGGCTATTGTAAATCATGCTGCTATAAACACAGGGGTGGATATATCCCTTTGAATTAGTGTTTTTGTATTCTTGGGTATATGACCAGTAGGGCCATTACTGGAGAGTAGTTCTATTTTTAACTTTTTGAGGAAACTCTATACTGTTTTCTACAGTGGCTGCAACAGTTTGCACTCCCACCAAGGGTATATGAGTTCTTTTTTTTTCCACATCCTTACCAACACCTGTTGTTTCTTGTGTTGCTGATTTTAGTCATTCTGACAGGTGTGAGGTGATAACTCATTGTAGTTTTAATTTGCATTTCCCTGAAGATAAGTGATGGTGAGCATCTTTTCATGTGTCTGTTGGCCATCTGTTTGTCTCCTTTGGAGAAATGTCTGTTCATGGCTTCGGCCCATTTTAAATTGGATTATTTGGTTTTTTTTGGGTGTTGAGTTTTATCAGTTCTTTGTATATTTTGGATACTAACCTTTTATCGAATATGTCATTTTTCCCCATTCATTTTTATTGAATATGTCATATTTTCCCCATTCCCTACATTGCCTTTTAGTTTAGTTCATTGTTTCCTTCACTGTGCAGAAGCTTTTTATTTTGATGTAGTCCCAATAATTTTATTTTGTTTTGTTTTGTTTGTTTGTTTGCTTTTGTTCCCCCTGCTTCAGGGGACCTGTCTAGAAAAAAATTGCCACAGACTATGTAAGAGAAATTACTGCTTATGCTCTTTTCTAGGATTTTTATGGTTTCATATCTCACATTTAGGACTTTAATCCATTTTTAAAAATTTTTATTTATTTATTTTGAGAGAGCATACACATGCATGAGTGGGGGAGGGGATGAGAGACAGGGAGAGAGAGAATCCCAAGCAGGCCCCACGCTGTTAGGGCAGAGCCCAACACAGGGCTGGATCCCAAGAACACTGAGATCATGATCTGAGCTGAAATAAAGAGTGACTTAATCAAGAGTGACATAACAGACTGAGCCACCCAGGTGCTCTAGTATTTAATCCATTTTGAATTTATTTTTGTGAATGGTGAAAGAAAGTGGTCCAATTTCATTTTTTTGCATGTTGCTGTCTAGTTTTCCCAGTACCATTTGTTGAAGACACTGACTGTCTTTTTCACATTGGATATTCTTGCCTGCTTTGTTAAAGATGAATGACCATGTAATTGTGGGTTTACCTCTGGGTTTTCTATTCTGTTCTTTGTTCTACGTGTCTATGTTTGTGCAAGTACTATAATGTTTTGATTACTACAGCTTTGTACTATAACTTGAAGTTTAGACCTGTGATATCTCCAGCTTTGCTTTTCATTTTCAAAATTGCTTTGGCTATTCAGGGTCTTTTGTGGTTTCATATAAATTTTAGGATTCTTTGCTCTAGTTCTGTGAAAAATGTTGGTATACTGATAGTGATTGCATTAAATGTGGAGATTGCTTTGGGTAGTATAGACATTTTAACAATGTTTGTTCTTCCAATCCATGAGCATGGAACGGCTTTCTATTTCTTTGTGTCTTCTTCGATTTCTTTAATCAATGTTTTGTAGTTTTCATAGTACAGGTCTTTTACCTCTTTGGTTAGGTTTATTTTTAGGTATCTTACTATACCTAATTATATATTATATATATACACCTAATTATACCTAATATACCTAATATATACCTAATTATGTAATATATATATATATAATTATATATTAATCCCAATGATATATGGGATTATTTTCTTAATCTCTCTTTCTGCTACCTCATTATTGATGTATCGAAATGCAACAGAGTTCTTTATATTCATTTTGTATCTTGTGACTTTACTGAATTTGTTTATCAGTTCTAGTAGTTTTCTGGTAGAGTCTTTCAAGTTTTCTATATATACTATCATGTCATCTGCAAAGGGTGAAAGTTTTACCTCTTCCTTTCCAATTTAGATGCCCTTTGCTTCTTTTTGTTGTCTGATTGCTATGGCTAGGCAAAATTCTTTCTTATGCTTAAGTGCACTGTGGTTGTAAAATCTACCCTGTGGTTAGAGAATCCATTAAAACAATTTAAAATATTTAGAAAAAGACTGTAATCCCTGGGCTCTATCACAATACAGAAAAAGGCAGAATAAAAACTTGTACATAATATCTTGAGTATATCAAAATATTTCTATTCTAAAAAATACTGGAATATTAATATTAAGAGTGGTCATTTGGGGATGATAGCATTGAGTGACTTGCTATCTTTTAAAAGATAGATGTATTTTAATTTGTGTTGTAGAATAGTGGAATAAGGTCTACTCCTAAGTGTTCTGTAAAAGTTAACAAATTAAGGCCTAGAAACTTGTTGCTTTTTTTTTTTTTGAAAAGCATTAAAAAATATGAACAAATAGGAGATCAAATATTATTTGTTAGAACTTATAGGACAGGAAGATAGTTAAATGCAATATTGTTTTGAATATTTACAGTAAGAAAGGATGTAACAGAAGCAACTTAAAAAATAAATAGCTTTGTTTTGTTTTGTTTATTTATATTTATTATTATAAAAAATTTTAAACATACCCAAAAGTAGAGACAATACTATATATAAAATAATCCATATATCTACTACTTGGATTTTAAAATTGTTAAAACTTTTTCTGTATTTGCTTCATCTATTTTTTATAAAGTCTTTTAAGGTAAAATATCGACATCATGACATTTTATTCCTAAATACTTCATGGATTTCTTAGAAAATGAAAGCAGTTTCCCACATAACTACAAATCTGTTATCACAACTAAAAATATAACATAATTACCTTACACTATCTAGTACTGAGCCCATATTTAAATTTTAAATATTCTGTCCTGTCCCCAACATATCTTTTATAGCCAGTTATTGAAACCAGGATCCTAATGGAGGGACACATAGTACATTGATTTGTGATGTATTTTGACTGTTTTGATCTACAACACCTGCTTTTTCCTCACTCCCTCCTTTACTTCCCTCCTCTCCATGGTATTAACTTGTTGATGAGACTGGGCCAGTTGTCTTGTAGAACAACCTGCTTTTTAAATGTGTTTAATTGTTTTGTGGTGGTGCTGTGTTACCTTGTTCTTCCAGCTCCTGTTTTACTATAAACTAGAGGTTCAATCTTTAGGAGTGATGACATTCAGGTTGAACATTTAAGGCACAAATATTTTATGAGCGAAGCCACCTAGTTCCTAACACATCACATTAGGAAATGCATGATATATGGTTGCCCCTTCATCATCATGCCAAGACTGATCTCTGAGTCAAAGAGGCCCCAGGTAGATTCCTTCCCACAAAGCCATATTTCTCCCATCCAACCTACATTGATGCTTACTACCACGTAGCTGGATTTTAAGATTGATCACTTTTTTAAAAAAATAGAGTCCTCTGTATAAGTTCATACTTAAATATACTTAATTTTAGAAAGCCCTTGGATTATATGAAAACTGTTTTTGACTTTGAAATATGACCACACAAAAGCAATGTCCTATAATGAGCAATAAAACCATTGTATTAGACCAAATGATGTAATTTTTCTTCAGCTATAAGCTCAATTCCTTTAAAACTTTCCTGTGTGTTGTACTAAATAAAAATTTTGATATGTTTCATTCATATGGCAGAACTTATGGTTTTTGCTGTATAAGTATCCAGGGGCCCTAACATTGCTTCTTTTCTGGTGCTCTCAGAACACAGAACACAAATGTGCTTTTGTGTGCTTTGTGGCTTGCCGTCTGCCAATCAAAACTGACTGTTCCCTCTGTGCCAGCCTCTTGCATGGTTCCTGGGTTTTTGCCAGTTCCTAAACCTGGCAATAGAACTTATGCTGCAAAAATTTGTGTTTCTACATTTCCTACTCACTTTAAATTCTGGGCAAAAATAAACTCTTTTTCTTTGGGAGCGTACTTAAATCTTCCTTTTTAACTTTGAACTCTGGGTACATGCACTATATGAAAGGTGCTAAAATTTATGCAATTTAAATAAAGATTTAAATGAACACCTATAGGGGCACACCTTTAAGGGTCCAACTTCAGCTCAGGTCATGACCTCTCGGTTCATGGGTTTGAGACCCACATGGGGATACGTGCTGACAGCTCAGAGCCTGGAGCTTGCTTTGGATTCTGCATCTAGCTCTCTCTCTGTCCCTATCCTGCTCATGCTCTGTCTCTTTCTTAAAAATAAATAAACATTGAAAAAAATTAAAAAAAATAAATGAATGCCTATAACCATGATCAACTGTGTATATTTGTTGTGATGGTCCCTAAGACATCATTTTCTTAATTAATGGAATATGGACTAGATTTGTTGATATTTTAGCAACATTTCAGAATGGCATCTAGAATGCGGCACCTAACTTGCTCTTCAATTTTATACTATTCTTAGTAGCATTTTCCTTGGAAGCCATGTGCTTAAAGTGAGTAGGGATTGATCACTTAACTTAGTGTTTAACTTAGCAGATTTAAATTTTAGGACGCTTTGTCCTTAGGTTGTTTTTGCATTAGCAAAAATATACCTGTTTAAATATGGGTTGTTGGAAACAATGTAAAAGTTAGAAATACTAGAAAGGTAGACGAGTAGACGAAGAAGTAGGTAGAAATAGAAACATTTATTTTTCACAGTTATCAATAATCTGCTTTCCTTTTTAGAAATGGCTTTGACTGGGAGGGACTATATATTGTATGTTCTCCAAACTGTTATGTAAAATTTTATTTCTCCATAAGCTCTTAAGCTAGAAGCCAAAACAATGTTTTGGGGGGCCTAAGTGCATTGCTTGATCTTGCAAAGCCTATTTCATGGTCTGCTGGATTCTAATGGAGATAGTTGGTAATAAGATAATATTTATTTATATAGAAAATAAATTTATAACAGAGTGCAAAAAGCATGTAAGCAAGCAGTACCAGCTTTAAAAAATTTATAGTAAAACCATATGGATGTTTCTAGTTTCTCCAGGAAAACACTTTCCTCACACATATACTACAGATACCTCATGGACATACCTATAAACATATATACTTTCCTTTTACTCAAAGGTATATGTGTACCTTGAGGTGTCATTGTGGGGGATTCTTACTCTCTAATTTAAGCTTTAGGATTCTTCTATCCCAAGAGCTATTCATCAGCTTGCTGCTCCTTGAAATCGATTGATAGCAAATGTTGAATTTATTTGCTTAAAGCAAGTTCTGTGCACCAGTTAAGTGATTTATATATTTCACCATCTAAGAACAGTAAAAGAAACTTCTGTAGTGTCTTTTGCTGACCTTGATAGCTGATGTGTTAATAACATTTCAGACAGACGATTTGCAGCAGGCTTTTTGCCCAAAGCTCTGTAGTAAATTATTGCTGCATTGCAGATTACAATTTAATTCCTTAAAAAAAAAAAAAAAAAAAAAAAAAAGCCTGTATTCTCAGATCCTTGTTTGGGCTGCAGAATCTAAAACCACACTCAGCCTGTGGCATCTTGGAAAAACCATCCTTGTAGATGGAACTTAATGTTATTCATAAATATGCTGTGTGCCAAAAAATGTATAGTGTGATACCTTGATTAGTGAAAACTCTGGGAACTGATCTCCTTTATAATGGAACTGGCAGTATTAAAACTGTGGGAAGTGAAGCTTTGTATGTGGTAAGGCTTGACAAATGACACTGCACAGTTTCCAATTGTTCCATCTAAATACAGGCAGACAGGGCTACAATGAGCAAAATTGTGAGGCTTTCAAAATATGTTTCACCTCCTTTTTACTTTACCCCCTTAAACCACTGGCTTCCTGCTGTCTTTACTCTGAGCTTTGCCCAAAGAGGAAGCATTTATAACTTTCACTTCTACCAGCTTGCCTAGTTGACTAAATACTTTTTGGTGAGCACTTGCAAAATGGCAATCTGTGTCCTGAGTTTGTCAGGCACAACTGCTTCCCCCCCCACCACAGTGTTTTGTTTTGTTGGCTTTTATGAGTTAGTTGCCAATGTTTGAAGATACAAACAGTTTTACAGAAAAATAGGGATCAGCATCTCTCTTGAAATATAAGAAGCTCTTGAAATATTTGTAACCACCCAGGCTTTCCCTTGGCCACCCTCAGTTGAAGCTGGATGACAACTGTCCACTGTTGACAGGGCGTGTCTTCTGCTTTAAGTATCCCCTCCCCCCACCTCAACTGCTTCACTTGCTGTCCCTTGTGGGCGTTTGTTTTGACTCTTGTATTTAACGACAGTTTTATCCTAACCAGCACTTATGTTTTATGAACGTAAGTTTTATACCTAGTCATTCAAATTATCAAGGGAAAGACTATCTTAAAAGACTGTCTGACCTTGGGGAGCAAGTATGTGAGACTCAAGTCATGAGGTGTCTAGGTCATGAAAGTAAAGTTGAGTTATTCCTATCAGATACTTGGGGTTTTTTTTGTTTTGTTTTCCTTAGAATACCCCTTTCTTCCAGTCTCTCCCTTTCTTTCTACCCGCCCTGGGTCACCAGTGGCAGTTACAGAGATGGTTGCACCTAGATGAATTATGTCCTTCATCACCGTGACCTGCTGAAACCTACACTGCCCTGCCCTTCAGCAGGTCACTCCGCGCACCTTTTCCAATCAACGTTTCCCCAAACCTTCCACCTGTCTTGACAACGGGGTTACTATTGGGTTTATTTACTAAAATCCAGTAGCATGATTTCTCCTCATTTACTTCTATCCTAAATCATAGGAGGCCTATTTCGTGTTTTCCAGCGGAATTGATGCTATTTTCTTTAGTATTTTGTCATATTTGTGTATTATATATCATACTTTTACCCTCCTGTATGGAGTTCTGAAGCTAACACCTCGATCTTTGGTATTTTTTTTTCTGTCTTGCTTATGAAATATCTGATGAATAAGTGTGTCATTGGAACACATTCTCTTCATTAATAGAGGTATTACTGCAAGCCTATGTTAATGTCCCACTGGAAATAAGCCTGCAGGAGCGCTCATATTTTCAACAGGTTTTATTTGCTGAATTTCTCCCTGGTGCATTCTTTCAGAATAAGGTAAGGAAATGCATTTTTATGCCTGACATTTGGGTTTTATTTTAATACTGCCCATTGTTTTCACATACAGTTGTAAACACTGCCGCCTAAGGCTGCTTTGTAAAATTGCTTGTCTTAGAAACCTGTTGATCATAAAAACCTAATTTTGGGCTTTTCTGTTCTGCCCTAAGTTGAGTGTGCTCAATAAATGTAGACAGACCAGCCTGAGTACATTCCTGCAAGTCTACTCAAGAAGGGATCATGTACAATGCTTTCTATTCTATCTACCTGGGATGTGTGGTGGTGGGATTTTAGTAATAAAATATTTGTCAGGGGCACTGGTAGTATTAAAATAATATCCTTAGACGGAGAATATTCCTTTCTCATATGAGCTTAGATACAAAGGCTTAGTTATCGAAGCATGACAGAATATAGCATGTTCAGAGTCAAGGTAGGACTTCTGTGCTCAGTGACTATAGAGACCTCAGTGTAGTTGAAGCAATATGAACTGGGAGATCAGGGAAAAGCATGTGTGAGACACCAGAGAGAAAGGACATGTGATGGGGAAGAGAGGAATAGCATGAGCTTTAATCAAAAACCTCAAAGGAAGTTCGAGGGATATTTCTTTAATCAGTCTGCTTTTCCCTCCCATTTTACCGACTTCCTAAATAAGTAGACATTCCCAAGAGTGTGCCTGTCAGTGGAAAACTAAGTTGGTTCAGTCAAGGCATTGGGTCCAAGAGTTCTGAGGGACCCATTTCAGTAAAATTTTCAATAGTATTGATTATGGTCATTAACTAGACAATTACATTTGAGGATCATTATGACACCAATAGAATTGCATTTGAGTAAAATTTAATTTTTAAGTTGCATTTTTTAAAACTGCAGAGAGGTCTCAATATGGCATGTTCAGAGTCAAGCTAGGACTTCTGTGCTCAGTGACTGTAGACACCTCAGTGTAGTTGAAGGAATGCCTATGATGTGACTGTAATTCATCTTTTCAGACTTGTCTCTTGTGATATTTGAATGCTGTGTGACATTGAACTGCTGCTTCTAGTCCTTCCCCTTGATGAAACAGCATGAAATAATAGAAAATATTTATTGGTCTCTGTCGCTGGTTATTGGAACTCCCAAAACCTTTGTAATTTCCTAAGTGATAAGAGCACTAGGAGCATCTTTTGTTCTAATATTTGGTCTTTGACCCTTGTTCTTGACACAGGGTTCCTAAATCCCTTGGAATTTCCTGGGTGATAGGAGTGTCTTTTGTTCTAATGAGGTGACCTTTGATTCGTTGAATGGGGGCTGGTCACTGGAAAGACCAAGCTGTGATTAAGAAGTTTGGAACTTTCAGCACTGTCTCCAGTGACATTGCCCCCCCCCCCCCCACCTCTCCCCGCCCATGCTCTAGAAAGGGAAGAGGAGCTGGAGACTGAGTTAATGATCAATCATGCCTACATGAAGAAGCCTTCATAAAAAATCTCAATAATTTTGGGTTTGAAGACATTTTGGATCTACATGCCTGGAGGGTGGCAAATCCCACTTCCACAGGGAGAGAAACTCCTGTACTTGGGACCCTTCCAGACCTCATTCCATATGTCTTTTCATTTGACTGATCATTCATACCCTCTATAGTATCCTTTATAATAAACCAGTGTTGCAGGATTTTTTACCTCAATACTCAGGGTTCATTGTCTTACTGCTTCGAAGAATGAAGAGGTGGACACAAAATAAGCAGCAGGCAAAAGTTTATTAGAGGATTTGATCAGAAGGTAAGAATACTAAGAAAGTTCTCTTTACAGAGAGGGGACATTTGAAAGTGAATGCCCATGACAATAGGCAAGGGTCTTTGTTTTATAAGGGTCTGGTCACCTCATCCCTTCCTTCCCCTTTGTTCCTTCTCAGGTCCTACCCTTCTTGGCTTGATAGCTCTAGATGCTGGGTTGTCCATTTCTGATTGGCTCTGTTCCATTGTATGAAGGGTGGTCTATGGCCATACCATTCCTTGGGGGGCATATGTTTTATGGTCTACCAGTTATTTTTAGTTAGGTCTGTTGTCAAATTCCTGAGGAAAACCTGAGGGGGAATAGGTGGCGTCTGTTACATTCTTGAGGAACCTTACGCCTGAGGGGGTTTTCTGTGATCAGATACTCCCAGCATTGTTCCAGAATATGTGTTTTTGCCCACCCAGGTACCTCAGGTCCTAATCTTTCTCTCTCTGCCCACTGAATCCTATCTTTAACTATCATACCAGTAAATGTAATTGTTTTCCTGACTTCTAGCAAATTCTAAAAAATCATTGAGCCCAAAGATGGGGTTGTGGGAACTCCAAATTATAGACAATAAATAGGTCAGAGGACAGGTGACTGCAATTGGTGTCTAAAATGGAGGCAGTCTTGTGGGACTGAAAACTTATGGGATGTGATGCTAACTTCAAATAGATAGTTTCAGAATTGAATTGAGTTACAGAGCAACCATCTGGTATTGTAGAGAATTGCTTGATGTGTGGAAAAACCCACATATCTGGCATCAGAAGTATTAAGTGTATGAGTAAAGGGAAACACAGAAGTGCTTTTCCTAGACAATGGAGAACTATCCTTCTATGCACTTCTGCTCTTTACATGCCACCCACATTTGAAGACCCAGCTCAAATGTCACCGACTCCATGAAGATTCCAACATCATCTCATCAGAAGTAATCTCTCCCCCACTATATTTGCCTTATATTTATAGTTGCTTGTGTTTCTGTCTTAATTCTCACAAGCGCATATATATGTGTGTGTGTATATATACATATATGTATATATATATATGTGTGTATATATATATATATATACACATATATATCCATCTTCTCACTGTGTCCTCACATGGCTGAAGGAGCAGGGGAGCTCTTTGGGGTCCTTTTTTATAAGGGCACTAATCCCATTCATGAGTGCTCCACCCTCATGACCTGGTCACTTCCAAAGGCCCTACTTCCAAACACCATCACATTGGGGATTAGGTTTCAGCATATGAATTTGGGGGGGGAGGGGGGAATACATTCAGTCTAAAGAATGTAACATTGACATATAGTCACTATTAATATTTTGGCATTTTATTTCCAATCATATTTTTACATACACATATATAACACGCACACATAACACACATAAACACACATTTGGAGGGAGGAAAAATTCTCTCATTTAATATCAAGGCTCAGAAAGGGCAGATGCTCAAGGTCATTATTGATTTTTTAAAAGTTTTTTTATTATGAAAAATGTAAAAGTATACATAAAAGTATTCATAAAATTGTATAAATCTCCATCCTCAGCCTCAGTAATTATCTCATAACCGATCTTGTTGCATCTATGCCCTCACACATTTTTCTGCCTCCTGTATTATTTTGGAAGAAATCCCAGATACTAGTATGTGTTTCTAAAAGATAAGGATTCTTTTTTTTTTTTAAAGCATAACCACAAAGCATTATCACAAATATAACTAACAATGTTCCTTCTTACCGTCAAAATCCAGTTAGCATTCAAATTTCCAAATGTCTCCAAAATGTCATAGTTTCTGTCTTTATTTGCATTTTTACCTGAATTTATTTAAATTATTTAAAATCAGGCCCACATATGATTAACATGATTTTAAGCCTCTCAGTCTATGCGTTTCATACCTTTTCTCTCTTTTTTCCCTTGTGATTTATTTGGTGAAGCAACCACATCATCTAGCCTGTACCTTCCTACAACAAATTCTCTATTAATTTTTATTCAAATAAAACCTCAGAGTTTATAGCTACCCTTGGTCTACTATGAGAGGGAAAGGAATTAGAATTTACGGGAAGATATAATTAGCAAGCCATGTATGGTGTCTGAAGGATAGCTTTTGTGTCCTGACATTTCATTGGCATTAAAATCATATCCATATGATCATGAAATTTCAAACTCAAAAGCATGAGCTTTTTCAGAAATTAATTTCTAAAAAGTGTCTAGTCCTTGCATAGCATTCCATATACTACTGTATCAAAACCCTAGAGGTGCTTGCTAAGAAAATCTAATGCCATGAGTTTAAAGTCAATAATAAACATAGTTTATTGTCCTTTTGTGTGTGGTAACATTGTATTAAGACAAAACAAAGCAGTATAAAAAAACACTAAAAAGAACATAAGTATTTTGAAAGTATAATTGAAAGTATTAGAAAAATGTAATTGTCAAACTCTCAAAGGTCTTGGACATTGTATTCTTGGTCTTTTGTTTGTTTGTTTTTCAAGAAACAAAGACACACTCAAGCTGACTCAGGTGAGAGGCATTTGTTGTCAGGATGCATGGGAAAGAGTGGAAGACCTGGAGCTGCCATCTGGTCAGGGATCACCGGGCATAGCAGCGGTCCTTCAGTTGGCCTGCAGCACTCCTTGAGACCCAGTGGAAGGTCTAAAAGCTATTCTCTTCAAAGCCAGTAACCTTACTCTGGAAGGGCTCCATATGACAATGACCCACAGGGCATCATCTCTGCTTCTATTCCTCTTGCCTCTATTGACTTGTCTCCATTTTCCTTCTCTCAGAGGCATGGGTTTTTTTTGATGCTCTATGGCTTTTACCACCTCATAACTTTTGCAGATAGGTAAATACCTTCTTCTTCCTTCATTCATTCTGGGTGTCTCTCCGCCTCTGATTCTAATACTCCCTCCTATTTCTCTGTGTTTTGCATTTGCACACTACTTTGGGAGACTCTGAGTCAGTTCCTCCCCATTGTCCTTTTCTTGCAGAGCACGAGTACCAAGTATGTTTTTAGTTTTTACTGTCTGGTTATATTTATCTTTTTGTATACTCCCTAGCTTAGTTAGTGGAATCAATGATCCAAACCATGAACCTGGGAGTCTTCCTTTATCTCATCTTCACTAGCCAAATGGTCACCAGCTACCACTGATTCTACATCATGAAGTCCTCCCAGATCATCTTGATCTCCTTGGCTACTCCCTTATTATCTTCCATTAGGATTATTATAGCACTCTGGTGGGTCTTCCCATCTCTAATTTCTTCCTTTGCACTAACCTCCACGTTATCACCAGAGTGATCTTTGAAAACTACAATTTTTCAAAAGTGGTATTTGACTTGCTTTTAAACTTAAAAAAAAATGCCTTATTGTCTATGGCATAAAATATAAACTCCCTAAAATGCCCTACAAGGTTCTTCACCAGTCATCCCCATACTCCTCTCCAGCTTCATTTCCCACCAGCATCCTCCCATGGGCACTGTTCTCCAGCCACTAAGAATTATCATCAGTACAACAAACAAATTATTGCTTATTATTCCTCTATGCCCTTTCTCGTGCTATTCCTCCTCCTTGAAATATCGACACCTTCTGCCTCCCTTCTGCGCCTATTAAAATTCTACTGCCCTTCAAGGCAAAACTAAAGGTCATTTCATCAGTGATTCCCCAGGATGATGGAGCTATTCACCTGCAGTGTTTCCGCAATATTTTATATGCTTGTGTCAGAACACGAATCACATCATCCTGTGGTTATTTACTCCCACGAATATTTCTACCATTGCTGTGGGGACTCTTTTAGGACATGTTCTATGATTTATCCTGCTGACCCCTGATGAGTGCAAGACCTGACACACAATAGGCATTGACTAGCAAAAGTGGTTATTGTATAATAATAGCCATGAAATTATTCTTCTTGCTCTAGTGTTTACAGCTCTTTGTTTATATTAAGGACACAAAATTGTTAAGGCATCATTTGTGAAACATTATCTTCCTGAAATATGCACAAAATGAAGTTGCTGCCAGTGACAACTCTAGCTAAAAAGGAAATCTATTGTTACTAAACTTCACTAATTACCTTACCAGCAGCTATCACTAGAACTTCTGCTTGGGAAGAAAGATCTCTTTTTATTTTGTTTTGTTTTTTTTATGAGTAAAAGTTATCTTTCTGATTAGAAAGCAAACAAAAAAAGTGCATAGGAATGTTATATTATTGTCTGAAAAGCATCATTCTGCTTTCTGTCCATATCTTTTGCTCTCATGTAGAACAGATAAAAGAGAGTCCCTGGGGGTCCTGAATCTGTGGGAAATGATTCAGCAGCAGGTCTTGAATGAGGAAAATCAAAAAAATTATTCTTTGACCTAAAATACTCATGTCCCGCAATGACCAGATCTTTCAAGGATTCCGGTGCAAAGTTATTCTGAAGTCTACTTCCAGAGCCTTTCCTTTCTAGGCCCATACCATATGCCCCCCACGTGATTGTCTCATTATGATTACCCTGAGGTGGGAAGAGGGGAGTTGATTTTAAAAACTGGCATTTTATTTTCTTTTATTTTTTTTTAATGTTTATTTTTGAGACAGAGAGAGACAGAGCATGAACGGGGGAGGGTCAGGGAGAGAGGGAGACAGAATCTGAAGCAGGCTCCAGGCTCTGAGCTGTCAGCACAGAGCCCGATGCGGGGCTCGAACTCACAGACCGTGAGATCATGACCCGAGCCGAAGTCGGACGCTTAACCGACTGAGCCACCCAGGCGCCCCAAAAAACTGGCATTTTAAAAAAGGTTTAAGTTTTGAAAAAGTTGGCCTTTTATTTTATTTTTTCATGTAAAATTAAAATTTGGTCTTCAAATAGCTGACTTTATCATGTGACTTTTCTTGTATAACTACTAAAAACTCAAAAGCAAACAACAAACAGAAACTACACCATGATTAACTTTTTTTCATGAGAAATAGCTTTCTGTGGTTGTTAAGGAGTTATGGTGCTAAGTTTATATTTTAATGCTGTGTTTCAACTACCTGTGTGATCTTGGGCAAGTTACATGGCCTCTCTGTGCCTAAGTTTCCTCATCTGTAAAATAGAAATTATAAAGCTATCTACTTCTTTGGGAGTTGTGGATTAAACAAAATGTTGCTTACACATTGCTTAGAATGATGTCTAGAATATAGCAAGGGCAATATAGTGTTTGAAAATATATAAATATTCTCCTAAGAGTTAATAATGTATGTTAGTGTTGTCTGTTAAGTTGTGCACTTTGGTAGGAAAAAAAAGATTGAGAACTATAGCTTTACTTATTTGTTTTTAACTTTTGAAGCACTGTCCCATGTATTATCTTATTTGATCTTTACCACAATACCCTGGGAAAAAGGAATGATACATAAGGTATTAACATCTGAATGGCTTGCCCTAGGTAATCCAGAGAATCAATGGCAGGAAGAGAGGTGCAAGTAGTCTCTTGGCTTTCTAGGGGCATATGCATTTTTACAAAATTGGACTATCTGATTAGAAATCAATATATATTATGTTTAAAATTTTTTTATTGACAAAATGACAAACTTTAGCCTGTTTATTTTTTAAGTGTTTATAAAGATAATTGAAAAATCACTTTGTCCAACATTATTGTACAAAATTCTGAATCCTGATTATTGATTTATTTTGATATTGTCAATAAAACTGTCAATATTTAATATAGTAAAATAGCCTGTGTTTATGACCAGAGCTGTTCAGCAATTGTTAGGTTCTTTCAATAAGTATTAGGAATTTCTGGTGATTCAAGATCCCACCACCAGGTACCAGGGATATATTAGAATCACAGTAAGTCTTAGGCAAATTCTATCAAGGAAACCATTACTTATCAGTAAAAAGGTACCATATAACCTATTCATGAACCTTCAACACCCTACCCTCTGTCATCAGACAATTAATCAATGAGATATTAGGTTTTATTCTCAGGTTCTACCATGGATATAGGAAAAGTAATTATAGACTCAAGCTTTTGAAAAGAAAGCTTTTGTTATTGGTGTAAGATTTACTTGCAGGAAGAAACAAGAGAGCATCTTTTAGTTAGGAATCAGACACTTCAATCCTCAGGGCATTAAAAATGACTCAAGTTTATATTTCAAAAATTGGAATAATAACAGTAAATTAGATCAAAATTGAATTAGGAAATTAAAATATACGAGGAAGACACAGTAAATAAAGTACATATAGATTTGAAAAGAAATTCAGATATACATTGACAAGAATGAGAGTCATGGTATTATTTTGGAAGAAGAAAAAGCAGTATGACATCGAAGGGCCCATGAAATTGGTTCCAGAGAGTAAAATTTAAGGGTTTTTTAAAATAAATTGAGATTTTAAATTCTAGAACATTTAATATATATTTCTGTTGATTATATAGGGACTGATTTTGTCATCATATTCTCTCCTTTTTGGACATAAAAATCCACACATTTATACCTATATATTTTTTAGCCTCAACTCTGCCTTTTTAATCACTCATATTGTTCACTGTAAGAAACACTTGAGGAAGGTGAAGAAGTGTAAGAAGTGGGTTAGAAGGAACCTCTTGGTAGGCAGCAGCGAACTACAACTGTAAAGGAGGTAAAGGCAGAATGAATCCTTATAGCCACTATTAGAGAGTGGCTTTTCAAATTCATAACACTGTTGTGGTTATTTGTCCTGTGTCTCCATGCACTTACTTCCAGACTTCCTTGTTGTAGTGTTGTATTGTCAATTATATGGAATTGACTCACACAATTATGGAGGCTGAGAAGTCCCACAGTTTGTCATCTGCAAGCTGGAGACCCAGGAAAACCATCAGTGTGGTCTGAGTACAAAGGCCTGAAACCAGAAAGACCAGTGGTGTAGGAGCCAGTCTGAAGGTTGAGGACTGGAGTGCCCAGAGTGTAAGTCCAAGTCTAAGGGCAGGGGAAGACTGGTTTCAGCTCAAACATTCAGGCAGAGAGAAGAAATTCTTCCCTCCTTTATATTTTTGTTGTATTCAGGTCCTCAACCAATTGGATGACGCCCACCTACATTGAGGAGGGCCATCTGCTTTACTTTCTCTTGGAAATGCCCTCACATACACATCCAGAAATAATGTTTACCAGATATCTAGGTACTCTGTGGCTCAGTCAAGCTGACACATAAAACTGTCACAAGTATATGTGGTCTTTCCAGCGATATACTGAGCCCCATTTATGATTGCTATTTCAATTTTTCTTACAACTTCAAGAGAGTGGTGATCGAATAGCCCACTCCTTCTGAATTCCATTTATTCTGAATGCCTAATTCTTCTTTGTAGCCACAGAATTCTGTAGCTCCCTCCCAAGTCAATCTCCTTCTTGCTCTGGTACCCTGGAAAATAGTCTTGGGATCTGATGGAACCTTGTATTCTTTTATATTCTTCAGATCATACAATTCTTAAAAATACCTAATATTATTTTAGTTAAAGGTATATATTTTATGTGGTTTTGTCTGACTCCAGGTCATGCCTTATGGAGTCTTTTTACTAATATTTTCCATGAATCAGAAAATGTCTTTTCACTGATGTATTTATATTTATATGTTACTATATTCTTCATGGATATAATAAATGATTCAGTAAGATCTGCTTGATTGAATACAAAACTGAATAGAAACTTTGTTTGTTTGATTATTTTTTGTTAGCCTTTTCTTTTCCATGTATCATTGTGGATTTATGGCTTTTCAGATTTAAAGTATGACAGTCAACTTGAGCCAACTTTCTCTGTTTGATGCTCAGATTATCATAATTTTGGCCAGTGGGACCCCCAATTTGATTGCCTCTGGTGTAATTTTGACATGACTCCATAAACTTTGAAAGCTTTCTTGCTTGTTGGCCAATAGGAAGATCTTCATTTGCCTTGTACCTTCCTGCCCCAGACATGGCATGTCATTTTTCTAGGAAACCTGGAAAAAAATAGCATTGGAGGCCATAAAACCTTGTGCTAGTTTTGAAAGTAACATTTTAGAAGTGGCTTTATAGAACTAGGGAAGAAAGTTGTGGGGGGTTTCATTTGTTTTGTTTTTTAAATTGTGTAAAGATATAAGATAATTTTGCCTCATTTCCCATGGGAAATTTTCAATCCCATTCTGTCAGTAGGGTGTTCCTACCTTAATTCTTGATTTTAAAATATTACCTTCTTTCTTTTACACTATACAATATATACTACACTTTTATATATATCTTATTGAATTCTAGATTGCCAGCACAATCAACATAATTAGTTATTTACTAACAATATTAGAGTTCCACGGTAAAAATACAACATTAATACAAACCATAAAAGGACTAGACTAAAGTCTAAACATTTCTATGTATTTCCTTTAAATTTTAAACTGCATTACTCTAAGGATTTGCTGGTAATTGCTTTGTTCTAGAAATTATGTAGTTTTTGGGTGGCTATATAATTACTAAGTGATTGATAGTTTGGTTCAATTGTTTCCATTAGCTTTCCTTTTGAAGGCTTTGGCATATTATCAGCTGAAAATCCAAATGCTTAAAACAGTGGAAACTTTTAGCTGCTAGTTTTTTCTTGGTGGCTACTGTCAATGAGGAGAGAGAAGAGTCTGTTCTACTTGAGATTAAGTGAAACGCAAATAGCTCAATCTTTGAAATTCTGTACATCATCTGTAACACCATCATCCCTAATAAAAACATATAGTTAAACTATATTGAATTTCTAGAATATCAGAATCTATATATTTTATGTACTTACATATTTTTTATTTTATTATTTTTAAATTATTTTTAAAAATTTATTTATTTATTTTGAGTGAGAGAGCGTGAGTAGGGGATGGGGCAGAGAGTGAGGGAGAGAGAGAATCCCAAGCAAGCCCCATGCTGTCAGTGCAGAGCCTAACATGGGTCTCGATGTGGGGCTTAAACCCGTGAACGCTTGAGATCATGACCTGAGCAGAGATAAGAATCGGACACTTAATTGACCCTCCCCTGGTTATATATATTTTAAACTTTACTAAATCATCTTCTGATCTTTCAAGTTTTAAAATTTATTTTGTTTCTTTTTCTGAGCTACAAATTCTTTTTTATTTTATAATCTGTAACATCCCTTTAAAAACCCAGCATCTCATGACTTACATTGTTATACCAAGTTTAAAGTGTATCAATCTAAATCTCCCAATTAGGATCATATTAACCTAGTACAGTCAAAGTCTTTAATTTTGCTTCAGGAATATCAAGGCAAAAACTCATATTTACAACTCTTGCGATTATCAGAGAACAAAGCATGGATACATGGACTTTTACATATGGGTCACAACGAGTCAAAGTAATGGGTCAAAAACACTTTGTACATATTATTGGTGTCCTTGGTTTAAAAACAGGTCTAATAAACACAGTTATTTTTCAGAAGTCTTTAGATAAGTACAAATAGATATTTTCTTAAGACCTAAAAATTCAGAATTCTAAAATCCAACTAAGAATGCTATAAAAATATCAAGAGTATATCAAAATAAAATGCAGTCAATTTAAAAAATAAGTGGAAAATGTGGAAGATTTTATGCTCAAGTGGAAACTTTTCTATGGTTTCATATAATTTTCAGATCATCTGGGTTCTGTTCGAATTGTATTTGTAAAGAACGTGCGGGTTTGCAACTACAACACATTTCAGTTGCAATTCATTTCAAATGAAAGAAATATCATGTTTGACATAAAATGTTAGCTCTTTAGTTGTAGTGCAGAAATTCAAATTCTTAAATAGAAACAAATATGCTGTGCCCAAGATTTCCAATTTCATATCTTATGGTAATTGTACTTGTAGCTATAGTATACAATGTAAAATTGTATTTCTTAAAACTTTATGTAAACCAATAGAAATTTCATTTCTATTATGCAATATTTTTTAAAGTTAGAATTTTATTTTAGTTATATTATTATTTTATTTAGTTATATTTAGTTTAGTTATATTTTATTTAGTTATATTAGTTTAGTTATATTATTATTATTTTTATTTTATTTTATTTTATTTTATTTTATTTTATTTTATTTTATTTTATTTTATTTTATTTTATTTTATTTTTTGAGGGAAAGATAGAGAGCATGCAATTGCACATGAGCAGGGGAAGGGCAGAGGGAAAAGAAGAGAGAGAATTTTAGGTAGGCTCCACGAAATGTGAGATCATGACCTGAGCCGAAATCAAGAGTCAGATGCTGAATAGACTGAGCCACCCAGGCGCCCCTAAAATTAGAATTTTAGACTTAAAGTGAGCCAAATATATGTTTAACTCATTAAAGAGGGACCGAGCAGGATGGCAAAGTTGGATCAAAGGAGAATTAAAAACAGAATGCTAAAGTAAGAGTACCAAATTAGGTGCAAAATAGGACAATAAAGCTTTAATCTCTGGGGTTGTATTTTCTACAGGATAGAAATCATTTACATCTCTACCAGACCAAAATCATTTGCAACTTATCAATTTTCTACAAGTTAAAACCTAACTTCATGAGTCTGAACTTTAATCAATGGTAAATAGTAAGTTAAAAATATAATCCCCTAGGCAGCTGACTTATTAGCCAATGCCCTAGTATGTCAGTGAAAGGACACAGCCATCCTTTTGCCTTATTTCCATATATTGGATAAATTTTTCCTAACCAGGGGTATTTAAGACACCAGCAACAACAAAAACATCCTCAAACTTGTAATGAATGTTTTAGAAATAAAAGTGAGATAAAATATGAGTATTTTATTAAAGAAAAGAGAGGTAATTAGGCCAACCCCTTCCCCAGTTTTCTAGAACAAGTGTTCCCTGTTTGCAGATTGTAAACTGATATCTTTTCTCCCTTTTCCTCTCTCTCTTTCTCTCTCTCTCTCTCTTTTTTTTTTAGTCTCTTTATTTATTTTTGAAAGAGACAGAGACAGTGTGAGCAGGGAAGGGACAGAGAGAGAGGGAGAGGGAGAGAGAGAGAATCCTGGCAGGCTCCACACTGTCAGCACATAGCCCGATGTGGGGCTTGAACTCATGAAACCGCCCAGAGTTCATGACCTGAGCTGAAACCTAGAGACAGAGGCTTAAGTGACTGAGCTACCCAGGTACCTCTCCCTCTCTTTTTATTTACTTTCAGAGGCAAACCTCAGGCACGTGCCTATTATCAATCACTGGCATGTTGCTGGTCTTTTTTTTTTTTTTTCTTTTAAGTTTATATATTATTTTGAGAGAGAGAGAGAAAGAAAGGAGAAGGGACAGAAAAAGACAGAATCTTAAGCACTGTCAGTGCAGAGCCCAGTGAGATGCACAGTCTCATTAACTGTGAGATCTTGACCTGAGCCAAAATCAGGATTTGAGTGCTTAATGGACTGAGCCACCCAAGTGCCCCTTGTTGCTGGTCTTTACCAGGCCAAAGATAACTTTTTATTTTGGAGCTTAAGATAATTTATTTTTTTATACACTCACTTTATGTGACATCCTGACTTTCTGGTTAAAAAATCAACTGTGATATTTAATCAAAATAACCTAATATATATCAACATATTTTATACTTTTTAACCATATATATTTAAAAATAGAAATTTTATACGGTAATGTATTTGGAGCACTCCTTCCCAAACAGTTCTTAAGATTCTTAAAAAAAAAAAATTCTTAATAAATTAATTAATTATTTTCAGGGTAACATATTCTTTCATCTATAAAAGAGAGATTACATTACAATATAAAGCAGAGTTACTTGCAGATATAGCTGTTTGGATGTCAACATCTATGCACTGTTTGCTGCTAGACTAATAATTTTCTATTTCACAGTCCTTTGTAATTCAGGCTTACTTGAGGAGAATGGTTATTTTGATCTACTTTCTATTATTTAAAAGTTAAGGAACAGACAGCAAAAGAATTAGTTTCTAAAAAATAAACTTTTTCTGGGGATCAGTCTTTGTTCCATTCACCGTGAAGCAGAGTGGCCACTGCTGGCCATTATTTCTAAGGTGTGACCTCCTCAGGGCTAAGCAACTTCAATAATAATGTTTTGAATATTTAATCTTATGTTGAAATAACTGTACAGAAACTTTTCTGGCATCTCTGAAGAAGGAAATCTGGAAGCCGGTAGGGGCCCACTGCATGGGTTGTTGTAAGTCTAGGAACAAAGTATAAAGGTTATTGGGGTTATAAGTTACTCTTTCATCAATACCAGGTGTTTCACAGGGATCCATATTCCTTAACATAGTCTGGTAGAGGAACCTGGGCCTGTACCCCTTTTAAGAAATAGAGAACAGGACTTTTGCTCCTGGGGCCTTTCAACAGATAGTTTTACAAGGCTTGTCCCCAAATTCCTCTCTGCCTCTGTTCCTCTCTGTCTCTCTGCATTTCTCTCTCTGTACTCAGTAAAGTTTCCAGACTTTCCTGGATGTATGAAGAGTCAACTAAATTTTAGTTTTCTTTTGTATGCTTCTTTGTCCCATAGATACCAGACTTCATCTGGCCAGGATGAAATTTTTCTATTAGAAAAACAATTCTGTTTTCTCTTAGGTGATTCATGTCATGATGGTTCTGGAAGTCATCAAGGGAATACTTTGGGTCATCTCTGATACACCAAATTATGCAGAATAGAGTCCATTTGGTTGAAAATAACTGAGCAAGGGTGGGGTTTCAGTTTTCTGACTCTTAGAGAGAAGAGTGCCCATAAAAAGTGGGTCTTGCCTACACATGAAAATAGGCTAACTAGAAAAAATGATTTATGAAATCTACAAAAATGTGTTAAGTGGTGGGAAGCAATAACAGAGGAGAGACAGAACAAGCAAACACAGAGGAAGGGCTCATTATGAACCCTACTTGAAATGATAAAAGTCTTTTGAACTGAAAACTGCTCAAGGAAGCAGTATTTGGAAGTGGTATTTTTTCATGAGATTTTTCAGTGAGATTTTTTTCATGAGATTATTCCTGTAGCTGACCACTTCTTTGTCAGGATCTGTTCTGCCAGGACAGGTCAAGACTACCCCAAAGTGTGGTGTGGAAAGACCAAGAATGGTATTTGTCACTTTGGAGGATGAAATGGTTAATCATTTTGTCCAGAGTCAATTGATTATCACACAATTGTTTTTAAACCAGCACTTTAAAAGCAATTAGAGTATTCATTTTGCCAACTTCAGAGATCCAGGTAAAAATGTCAAATACACATTTGAAAAAGATACTCGGACAAACATTTTAATAAAAAGGAGCATGACAGTAAACAAACATTTGATATAAAAGGGATTCAAATATTGCTTCAGAAGAACAGAGAACAGTATGACCTTGAAGGGGTCATGTTATGTCATGTAATATATTCAAGGCAGTCAGCCTTTTAAAGATATTTTTATTATTAGAGTTTCTAACTTTTAGAATACAGGACATAATAAAGTTCTATGGGTTAGGAGAGATTCTTTCATTCACATTACTTACTGGCAGTGAGACCTTCGGCAAGTTGTGTAAACTCTCTGTGCCTCTGTTTCTTTATTTGTGGTATATAGCACTGCATATCTTAGAAAGTGTAGACAGATTGAATGAGTTTCTACATGTATGAGGTTTAGAACAGTGTCTGACACACAGTAGGTGATCAACAAATGTTAGCTTTTACTGTTTTGAAGATGCACTCTGACATAGATACAAATGATGATCTGCCAGTCTATGGGACCAACGAGTGCTCTGGTGTGGTCAGGCTACAAGGTCATCTGGGAAGTGCGGAAGACCCAGAACCCAATGGAGCAATTGGCTTAGAGTGTTGAGTTTCCTGGCTTTTTATATGTACTTCATCACTGGTGGTACGATCAGGTAAAATCAGGTACAATCAGGTATGATCAGGTTAAACACCATTGAACATCTTCTAGTTCACCCATAAAAATTATTTTCTAGACATACTATCTTAACTAACAGATATTCTGATATAGATTTCGACAATGGCATTTGAAGTGGACTCCTCTGTCATGTAGATTTCTGAATGGGGGTCTTCCAACCACTAACAAGCCACTGTGGGGATACAGATTAAAATTAAGTTATACATATATCATACTGTTTATGCTTAAAGTAAATTACCACACAGATAATTTGACCTCTCAGTAAGTATGGAGTGAATTTTAAGTTTTAAGACACAAATCAACTCTGACCTTTTACTTTTTAGATTCCTCTGTCACATATGACTGTACAGGAATGTTTATAAAGCAAAACCTGCATTTAATATTTTTACCATTTTTCATCTTACCAATAAAGCTGCATTGATTCAACTTAGGTATCAGGGTAATATTCATAAAGTAAAATATTATGACAGAAGATAGTTTGTGTGATAGGAAATCAACCACGTGAGCCTTATGAAGAAATCTAAATCTCATTATAACAAAATTACAATTTTTCATATTTGTGTGGAAAATTCTCTTAAATGGAATGATTAAGTGAAGATTAAAGGAAATTGTGGTGTGACACATATAGAAATACTTTTTTTCAGAAAAGAGACTTTGAGACTTGAGAAGGCAGCTTTGAAAATACAGAAGTATAAATTCACAGAAAATGCTTCCCTTGTTTTAAAATACTTTAAAGGTGAAACATAAATAAAAAATTTTTAAGAAATTCAAGTGAAAAAATAATGATGCAAAAAATAGAGATTCTTAAATCTAAAAAAATTAATAAACTGTTAAATTTTAAAACAGTTTTAGATTTATGGAAAAAATGTGAAGACAGTACAGAGAGTTCCAAAGTATCCCACACCCAATTTCCCCTATTATTAACATCTTACATTAGTATGGTACATTTGTTATGAATAATGAACCAATTTTGATACTTTATTATTAATTAAAGCCCATACTGTATTCAGATTTCCGTAGTTTTTAACCTAATGTCCTTTTGTCTGCTCTAGGATACTACATTACATTTAGCCATCATGTCTCCTTTAGGATGTAACAATTTCTAAGAGTTTTATTGTTTTTGGTGACAGTGACAGTTCTGAGTAGCACAATTCAGGTATTTTGTAGACTATCCCTCAATTTGGATTAGTCTGAAATTCTTCTCATTATGAGACTGGGACTGTGGGTTTTGGGGAGGAAGACCACAGAGATAAAGTGCCATTTCATCATATCATGACAAGGGTAACTGCAACCAACATGGGTTATCACTGTCGATACTGACCTTAATCACTGGTCTGAGGTCGTATTTGTCATGTTTCTCTACTGCAAACTTACCCTTTTTCCCCCTTTTCATTTTGGACTGTTTGCAAGGAAGTTATTAAGCACAACCTACATTTAAGGAGTGGGAAGAGAATCTTACACTTTTAAAACTATAAGAGTAATGCAGAAAACAAATGCCCATATGCATCCTTCAGTAGCTTACTTTTTTCACCTGTGAATATATTGTGAACATATTTTCATGCCAATAAATGTTTCCACAACATGATGGCAACAGCTGCAGTTATTCCATGGTGCTAATATACCATCATCCATTCAGCTGTCCACTGTTGGCTGTGTAAGTAGACTCTCAGAATAGTAAATCCCAAGGACATGGGTGTGCAGAGCAACTTGGGAGAAGGATGTTTGTTGTCATTAATTTTTTGAGTCTTTATAGTGCCATGATGCAGAGAAGGTCACCTATTTCCTAATTCTATTCTCTTAATGGGGAAAAAATATAAGACCATATGGTAGAATGTATGTAATACATTTCAAGATATTTCAAAGATTCAGAGAAGATATAGGCTAATCTCCAATATTGTCAGGAAAATTATTTGAAACATTGAAATAGGTAAAAAAAAAAAAAAAAAAGGATTATTGAATATTCTTCCCATGCGGTGCTGGGCTTCTACTGACTAAGCCATTTACAACTCTGTAGGACAGAGGTTAACTTGTAGATTTTTGTCAAGTAGATATGCAAATAATTTCTGTACAGTGGAACAGATAACCTCTGTTGTTGATCAGTAACCAGGTTTAAATCTAACCTGGTAATCTTATCCTAACATTTTCTCATTAAATTGTCTACCTACACCTTTTCAAATGCTCTTTGGACCAGTTTTGGCATCTTACCAGTTTTCTCATTAAATTATCAGCATTACTTTAAGATCCTGAAATGTGTTATGATTATGATGCTTTGGCAGAATATTATTTGCTTCTAATGCAATTTTCTATATAACCTAATAGCACAATATTATGTGACACATTCTTGTTTAATGGATACTTATTCATTGAAAAACTGTTAACCTGATTATATACTTAATAAGAATTTTTTATTCCTTACCTATTTGTGAAAATATGGGTTTAGTGTAATTAGAAAATGCAGTTGGAATAAATTCCAAATGCTAAAATCATTAGGTAAATCTTGATAACATTGTTGGATTTGATTTTTACACTGGGGTTTGGCTTTATTCAGGGGTTAGCATACTATGGTCTAGGGGTCAGAGCTGGCCTGTCACTTGTTTAGTTAATAAAGTTTTATTGGCTCACAGCCACATTCATTCTTCTTTGTATTGTGTTTGGCTGCTTTTTTGCTACAACTGCAGAGCTGGGTAGTTGCAACAGAGACTATGTGGCATGTGAAACCTAAAATATTTACTGTCTTGCTTCTAACAGAAAAAAATTTGTCGGCCCTGGGCTTTACCTGTTCTAGGGTATGGCTTCCCATATATTTGAGTAATGTTACTACTTTACTAACATAGAGGACATTGAACAGGAAGATGCCCTATAACAGCAACAGCTGTTTTTCTGTTTTGCAATGGAAATACTTTAAAAAAACCTAATCTACCTCTAATATTTTATTGATCAACATACATATTTATTATATTTATTAAATAAATATACTTTGAACTTCTCATTCATGAGCTAGTCCTATGTAATCAAGCTTTCTAAAATATTTGCGTTATACTGTTGACAATTGGTTCTGAGTCATAAAATATTTTAATAGTTCAGTCTGGCAAATAATTGCTTGCCTGAGGCATATAATGGCCTTTGCTGAGTGAGGAGTAAAGAATATTTCTGTCATTTTATTCTTGGCCTACTTCCTGATGAAGTGATATAAAATAATAAAGTTTTGGTAATATTTGTAAAACTGCATTTTGGTAAGTGTGTTTTCAAACAGAAGAGACCAAACTTCATGTTAGTACAAGAATAGAGGAAATACGTTTTCCTATATTGCATAGAGAACATTTTTTATTCCATGAGTTGGTAATTTTCAGAAAGCAAAAAACTTTAGGCATTCCATAATAAAGAGAAGGCAATTTCTGAAAATATGTCTTTGAAATCCAGATAATACTGATGGTACCTTGATTAATTTCCAAACCCACTTAGCCAACTTCTGCCTGTAATTCTTTCTTCCAAAAATTTTTTTTTTTTTTTAATTTATAAGTGGATCCATTGGCTCTTGTCTTTCGATCTATCGAAATGTTCCCATTCTCAGTTCTGGGCTATGTGCCTTTCAACAGATGCTCACCAAGGGTTTCCTGGGGGCCATGGGGGTTGAGTGGTGTTTATAAAGTAAACAAGAGGATAACAGGGAAAGGACCTTGATGTACTCGTCTTTCTGTCTGACCGGACCCCTGACCCTGATAGACACCTAACGTGCATTTATTAAGGATGACAAAGGGCACTTGCCAGCACCTCTTGCTCCTGAGAGGCTGCTCCTGACTCTGGGATTGTGTTTCCCAGCTGCTAGGCAATCACGGTGGCTGCAGGCTTCCAGGGCTCTCCACCACAGCACTATCTCTCTACCCTCTGAGGTCACCGAGGAATCCATCACAATGGATTTCTAACTTCTGTTAGAGTCACTGTTTGTTTTTTTCATACCCCACAGAGGCTGCTGTTGGGAAGCTAAGAGGCCATCTCCGATGCTAGCTCTAAAATCTGAGATTTACAGAGTTGGTTGGATTTATATAACGTCCCAGCACATGCTTGCTGCGTGTGCTCCACAACTAATGATTTCTTGCTTATTCCTTCCAAGCCAGAGCCCTGAAGTCAGCTGGGAGTTTTCTTGATAATTCAATCACATAGGTGATGGATTTTGTGAGATTTGAGCATGCCAGCTTTTTAAGGCTGTTTGTCTTCAGACATACTCAGAGGTACAGGAGGATCTTCACATTGCTCTCCCTTGCCCAGTGTATGCCATTTTAGACAGACACTTGTAGTTTCAACTTCTTTGTGCTCGGGGAGAAGGAACTGGGAAGTCCCCAAACTGGAAGTGCAGGAGACACTTCATGTGCCTTTAGAAGTTCACAAGAGGATATTTTGGTCTGTGCCTGTCAATGCTCTGTTCTGCTGCCCCTGGGATGTGGCTGAGTTCATCCTGCCTGATTTCTGTAAAATCAGATCCTATTTTTGTTGGCCTAATTGGGAATTGAAGCAATGCTTTTCTAAGTAATTGTTGAAAAAGTCATTAGGATAATTAAGATAATCTTTGTTTAAAGAAGCAAATATAGGAGCTGTAATCGGAATCATGCTAGTGGGTGAAGGGGGGAAACCTGAGACAAATATTCTCCTTTCTCTGATTCGAATTCTGGTAATCCTCTTACTTTTCATTGCCTAATGATATGGCTCGCTTATTGTCAACTTGATCAGTCCTTTGTGTCTACTAATGGCTAACCTATGAAAAAGACAGGGCACCTTCATCTAGTTCATGGAGGACTCAACTTTCAACTCTGCTTCAAAACATTACTCAGGAACAAATATATCCAAAATTGGGGCTTCTTCTGTGTTGTACAGAAACAGTTAATCTCGCAGTCTTTGAATTTTTCAATTTTAAAATCTCTTCTTTGTCTCGTTCATGGACATGTATGTTTATGGAAGTTAAAATAATGACAATAAAGGAATTTTAATGTTATGCTGTAAATGATACTTGAACTTGACAATAACAAAACCTAAATTACACAAGAAGCAAAAATGGAATGACAGGTAATTTTCTAAAGTCAATGATATAGACCAGCCCTAAATTGAAGGTTATTCAGATAAGGGGAAATTGGCAGGCTTGCAGACACTGTGTTTGAGTTTTGTTCCTGTCGGAGAACTCTCTGAAAGGTGCCAGGCTTAATGGAATTTAGATAAAGACATTCTCATTTCAGCCAAAAGTTGAACATTCTTCTGTGTCTGATTTATCCCTGTAATATTGCCAAGTCTGATAGGATTTCAGAAGCTCTTCAACCTTTCTAACAGTCTCAGTTCCTGAGTAAGCTGTCATGGCATCTCAACCCAGAGGTTAGGAGAAAATAAGGAGAATCATAGTCAGTCCAGCCGGGTGAACTTGAGAGGTGCCAAATAATGGAAATTTCCAGTTTAATGTCACAGAAGAGCAAAAGTGAATCAGCTGACACAGGTGAATTTAGGTAGTTTCAATGGGTTGGTGTTTAAGGAGTCCAGAAAAATCCCCATATCCTAGCTCTAGAATCTTTCTCTCATTGCCCCTGGATCAGAGATTTCTAAAATAAAGCGTAGGTCAAAAAACAACTATTAACATTTTATGTGAGTCAGTTGACTAGCTTTCTCTTGCCATGTTGCAACATACTAAGGACAGGTGCCTATAACAACAATACAAAGGATGGATAAAGAGCAAGAAGGGGCTGGAGTGGGGCAGTTGATGGCAGGCAGCTTGGGCAGGTTACTGCAGTAGTGGGTGCAGTGTTGGTGCTTTGGAGAAAAGAAATATGGAAAAAGCATCAGGGGAAGAGTTCAAAAGGCACACTGTCTGTACTCTTGGTGCTTGAAGTGTAATGTGTGTGGGCCAGCAGTAACAGAAGCACCCAGGTGCAAGTTAGAAATGCAAGACCCAGATCTGCTGACTCAGAATGGGTATTTAACCAGATCCCCAAGTAAGTCATAAATACACTAAAGTTTGGCAAGTACTTGTCTGCATGCTTCTTTTGTCAAGGGTCTGCTCAAGCAAAATGGGGTTCTGTGTTCCTCCGAGGTCACTGGCAGACCTTCAGGATGCCCTTTCAAGCACATGGATTCACCGGCCAAGTGAAGAATTGGATTCACTTTTCAGCAATGCCATTTCTCTTAGCAGCTAGTTTAGCAGAGAGAAAAGAAATTAAAACTTATCTGTTGCTATGGATGAAGGTGTCTTTGAGCTGCCAGGAGGAAGAGTCAATACCTGTTACCACAAGCCGGCTTATGGTAAGTGCTATAATGGAAGATAATGAGAATTTTGTGCTTTATCAGAAGAAACAAAGGAGTGAAAGCAGAGTAGAAGTAATTGAAGTGGGGGTTGGAGGGGTTGGCCTCATGGTACTTGGGATATGTAATGTAGATTTATCTCAGTATTTGACCCCTTTTCGAGTGCTACAAGAACTTTCTAGTTAGCTACCCAATACCTGTAAACAAATTGGCTTGCAAAAAACACCAGCTGCTGTACTATCAAAATTCCTCTTTTGCTTTGATTCCTTGTTGTGTCTTAGTTGCCAAGACTTAGTGGTGGTTTAATAATACGATTCATAAATGTTGGAATGCTTTGCATAATGTTTAATTTTAACATGATCGATGAAAATAAAAATGAGCAACTCTCCCTCTATACTGTACTTAGTTGATTAATTGGTTTGGGGTTCACTACTCTAAGTTGCCAATAGAAATAGTTGTTTGAGAGCAGAGCTGGCCTGTGGCAACTTTTAGAAATCAGTGAAACTTTATAGCCTCATCCCTATTCCTTGGGACTCATGCAGAGCCTCTAGATCCGCAAAGCCCCCTAAGCTCAGGTACTCCATTTTTATGAAGAATCCCTGACCCTTGCTTCATGTACATCTAGACTTTCTTATGCTACAATCCACAGCAGCCTTCTTAACCAGGCTCTTGTCCTCATCTCCATCATCAAAGCCTAGCTGTTTTGTGTTTCGTTTCTGTCAGTTTCAGACTAATTTTTTTCTGACTTTATAAGCTAAGGTAGTATGATAACTGCGATTATTAATCTTTTTCCTTTCAGATAGCATTATTACATTTAACTATCATGTATGCCTTTTATATCATTTATATCCTAAAGGAGGAAGTACAGTGGGAATTCAGATACTGCTTGAGAAAAGCTTTCAGCAAGTTACTTCATGTGTGGGTTTCTTTTTTTTTTCTTTTTTATTCACCAGAAGAAGCAAAATGGTGGTTGGATAGGGGCCACAAACATTTTTTTGTTTGTTTGTTTGGTTGGTTTAGCCTTCAGTGTCTTGGGGTATTTTTTTAACCATTAGTAGCGAATATATATAAATGTGAATTTCTAGCTTCTCTTGGTGAATCTAAAGTTGTGGTTCCACCTGGTCCATATTCTGTCCTGGCAAAAGTTAGCTGGTGCTGAGTGGCAGCTGCCTCCTTTCAGTGGGTCCTGCCCTCTTGCTGAGAAGTACAGTTCTACTTTTCTCATATTCTTTACCTTCTTGACCCTGCCTGGCATTTGTGTTTGGAAATCCTGGTCCAGTTGGTCTGTGTATGTGCCTGTCCTTAGATTTAGGGAGCAAGTAAAACTAACTAATAAATTAAATATTCTGCTTTGACATCAAACTGAAGTTTAAATATCAACCAGCTCTTGAATAATCAAAAAAAATTCTTTAAAAACATTAAAAAAATTTTTAATGTTTATTTATTTTTGATATTTCTTTCTTTCTTTCTTTCTTTCTTCCTTTTTTTATTTTTGAGAGGGAGAGAGAGAGACAGAGTGTGAGTGGGAGAGGGGCAGAGAGAGTGAGGGAGACCCAGAATACGAAGCAGGCTCCAGGATCTGAGCTGTCAGCCCAGAGCCCGATGCAGGGCTCGAACTCACAAGCCGTGAAATCACGACCTGAGCCGAAGTCAGAGGCTCAACCGACTGAGCCACACAGGCACCCCTAAAAACATTTTTTTAATGCTTATTTATTTTTGAGGGAGAGAGAGCACAATCAGGGGAGAGGGGCAGGGAGAGAGGGAGACATAGAATCTGAAGCAGCCTCCAGGCTCTGAGCTGTCAGCACAGAGCCCATGCGGAGCTCAAACCCATGAACCGCGAGATGGTGACCTGAGCAGAAGTTGGACGCTTAACTGAGCCACCCAGGCACCCTAGAAAAAAGTTCTTTTAGATTTAGTAAGTTGGCTAAATCTTTTAAAATCACAGGTAAGTTCTTGTATTACTACGGTCAAAATTAAGCATTATGCAGAAAATAAACAATTTTGTCTATTGAGCGGATTATCGTACTTTGCCGATATATTTTAGAGGCCTATTGGTAACATAGTAATAAGAGGAAAAGGAGACGCCGAGTAAATCTCAACAAAGCTTCTGCTAATAGTCCACTTTGATGAAAACTTTGGAAAACCTAAAAGTTGAAAGTCTGTCAAAATGAAAGGTGGATATTTAATTTCTCTTAAGAATTAAGGCAGAAAGTTAAGTATAACTAAAAAATGATAGGCTTTTACTAGGAAGGGCAATAAAATTACTAAGCAAGATATTCTAACACATTACAAACTTAGCTGTGCTAATGTATGCTTTCCATTTAAAAAATGATTTTCCTTATTAGCCTTTATGATTGAAGTTATTACAAAACAGATGAACTTATAACTGAATTTTAAGTTCTTTGCTTCAGTGCAGAAGTTCTTTTGAAGCAAGTAAAGCGGATAATAAAAGATAACCTTAGTTTAAAGTAGATTGAAGTAGAACCAAGGGTTTTCTAGCTTACTAAGTAGTGCTAGAGAACTTTTGAGTGCATATGGTGGGGTGGAAGAGAAAAGTGCTTATGCAGGTGATCAGAAAGTGTGATGTGTGTAAATCCTTCTGAATCGCAGAAGCAAAATAATTGGGCTTTCTCATCTCAAAGTTTGTTTTTATATACTTGCAGTAGATTTTGCCACAGGTTTTCAATGTTTCTTCAGTCGAGGAATGAAGAGGCAGACATATATATCTCTTTGAGGGGTGTATGTGTGGTTGTGTGTGGGAGGGTGCAATGAAGATTTTTGCCTATTTTCTATAATTGTTTTACTATACAGGTTTTGAGGATTTTGTCGTTGTTGTGTGTTTGTTTGTTTTTGTGAGTAGGTATTGCCTTTATTACAAACTTCCAATTCTGATTTTGAAACACGTCAACCTTGTGAGAAATGGACTTTTTTTTTTTTTTTTTTTTGAAAAGCGGAGTGACTTTGCTCTAGGCCAGAAGCTCAATGACCCGTTCAAAACCTTCTCTATTGCTCTTTTGTTTTTTAGCTGGAAGCTATTATCTAAATGTCTAAGCCTCCTCCCCAAAATGTCATTTTGATAGGCAATGGATTTGAACATTGGGTTTTGAAGCCAGAAGCTTAGATCAATTATTGTCCTTTTCTTTCTGCAGTTGTTTATTAGTTTAATTTATACTGTTAGAAAGAGATATAGAAATTTAACTCTTGATTGGGAGTTTCTGATTTCTTTTTCATTCAGTTAACAGTTTGGGCAGCAGAATCAGCTAAAGAAATAGAAATACAGGGGTCCTGTATTTGAGACATGAGGATTGCTTATTCACTCTGCATCTCTATAATTTTTCCCAAGGCATTCGGAGATGTACAAGGGGCTGGCCTTCCTGAGCTTAGGGTTTGGTACTCGTAAGAAACCTGGGAGATCATTTCTTTTGTTGTGTTAAAAGGAGAGATAGTGCTAAACCCCAGGTCAGTAAACCAAGACTTAATACCTAACCTAAGTGCAGTTTCAAAACCGAAGGAATATAACCTTAAATCAATCAACATGGAATTGCCTGGTCAGCACTAGTGAGATACTCTATTCCATAGACCACTTCCATTCCCCTTAGAAAGGGGACTTAGTCTGAAACAACCTGTTCTTTGCTAGTAATATCCTTTTCATGTGCCCTTTCCACCTTTAAACAGCTTTCTTTTTCCACACCTTGGTAGAGTTCCTTTATGTTGCTAGATCGGGTGTTGCCTGATTCATGAATTGTTGAAGAAAGCCAATTTGATCTTTAAATTTACTCAGTTGCATTTTTGTTATTTAGTATTACAATTTGTCTTTGTCCCCTGGGTCATTCATTGTCTCCCCTATCTTTCCTAAAGCATAGGTTTATTTTAAGTGTTAAAATTAAATACGAAATGGAGACCAGACTTGAGAATTAATTCCCTGAAGCAGACAAAACCATTTAAGCCACATAAGCAAAGCAAAGTAGCTTATTCCATGACACAAGCTAACCTTAAGTTGTAAATGCTTCTGACAATCATAAAATTTATGTCACCTTCCTAAAAATAGTATGAAATGATCACTTTTAACCAATCCCCTGCCTTCTAAAAACTTGAGTTGCAATGACTGATCATTGTAAAGGGTTAACAGCTTCCTCATTTTCCCTGTATAAGGCATCCTGTAACTTCATGTCCCTGAGTCTCATACCAGTCTTTGAATTTGAAAGCTCACAGTTCATGAACTGTTCTTACATGTGCAATAAACTCTTTCTAAATATTATTTATTGACTTGGTGGTTTTAACTTTGCTATTTCTGGATTTATTACACACACAAAAAAATTTGTATCAATATTTTCCACATTTGTTATAAAAAGAACTGAATTTTTCAGACACATCATTTGAAGCTTATGTTTGAATTGTGAAAATTGGCTTTGATATCACTAACAACTCTAGGGAGCTCAGAAGTATATGGGCAGCCTCTTATTAAAATATGTATGTAACTTATAGTTTCTTCCCTATTAAAGTAACACAAAGTCACAATAGAAATATTGGAGAAAACTTTAAAAAACATTAAGGAAATAGAAATGATCCATAACTTTACACGGAGAGGAATCTGATCTATTTGCTTCAAATATATTTTATGTGTTATTTTACATTTGCATTTTTTGTTACAAAATTTAAAGTCATGCTATGTATTTTTGTATTCTGATTTTTAAAAATTAACATTTTTGGGGCACCTGGGTGGCTCAGTCAGTTAAGCATCTGACTTTGGCTCAGGTCATGATCTCTTAATGAATTCCAGCCCCAGGTTGGGCTCTGTGCTGAGAGTTTGGAGCCTGGAACCTACTTTGGATTCTGTGTCTCCCTGTCTCTCTGACCCTCCCCTTCTTGAGCTGTCTCTCCCTTCTGCTCAAAAATGAATAAATGTTAAAAAAATTTTTTTTAATTAAAAAAATTAACATTTTATCATGAAAATTTCCCTGTATAATTTTACATTCTTCAAAATCATTTTGTTTTCTTTGTTTTTTAAAGTTTATACATTTATTTTGAGGGGGGGGGAAGGATAGACAGAGAGGGACAGAGAGAGAATCCCAAGCAGGCTCCACACTCTGCCAGGACCCAGCTTGGGGCTTGAACTCAGGAACTGTGAAATCATGACCTGAGATGAAATCAAGAATTGACATTTAACCAAGTGAGCCACCCAGGCACCCCCCAAAAATATTTTGAATAGCTGAATAGTATTCTATTTATAGAAGGAACCTAATTTAATTAAGTACTTATTTTCACTCATTTACATCATTTCCAATAATTTCATATAAATGATTCTGTGACATCTTTTTACTTAAATGCTTTCTGTGGTCCTTTAATTATTTCCTTTGAATAACTTTCTAGAAGTAGAGTGATTGAAACTGTTTCACTAAAACACCAATGACCTCCAGGTTTCAAAATCCCAAGGACACTTTTTTCTTTGTATTATTCTGACTTCTCAGAAGTGTACCTGCAACACTTTTTTTTTCATCCATAATTCAGCAATTTCATCAGCAACATCCTTTTATCCCTCTACTCTTTTCTTAGCCTATTTTATCTACTCCCATGGCTTTAAATGTAAACTGCGTGTTGACAATTCACTAATTTCTATTTCCCATTAGATCTTTTTCCTGACCTGTCTTCACTTTCAGTGTCTCACAGGCATGGTACATCTAGCATCTTCAGACCCCATCTCCCTCTCCCCTTCCCAGCCTGTTCCATCTCTGAGGTTTGCCCCTATTAATGACTGAGCCACTGTCTACCCAGGTGCCTCTTGGTCCCTTGCTCATGCTAGGGACTTGTTCTTGACAAGAACAAGTTGAATTCTATGTCCAAAATAGATCTCAAGTCCATTTCCGGAGGCAGATAGAGAAAGAGACAGAATCTTAAGCCCAATGTGAGGCTCGGTCCCACAACTCTGGGATCATGACTGGAGCCAAAATCCAGAGTCTGTCGTTAATTAACTGAGCCACCCAGCTGTCCCTAAAGGTCTTTAATTTGCTCTAAAATGTTACCCTTTCTTTCATCACCCAATACATGTTCATAGCTAATGTTGATTGATTAGGGATGGTGTGTGTGTGTGTGTGTGTGTGTGCGCGCGCATGTGTGTAAGAGAGAGAGAGCATTCTAATTCTTTCTGTCCTAAGTCCTTTACCATTGATTTGACCTTGTTAATGGAGTATGAATTCACATTTCCACTCTTCCTATTTGCTGTATATTAAAAATTTACTGTAGCTGGAGGTAATAATCTTTATTTTGGGTAATGCTTCATAATGGTCAAAACACTTTTATGCCATTTTCTTATTAAAATCTCAAATAAGTCCTTGAGGTTGACAGAACAGGTATTATTAAACCCATTTTGTAGATGAAGAGATACGAGAGTTCATTTTACTTTAATTAGCACGACTAGTAGAGGGTGTGTCTCAGATTAGAATTTGGCTTTCTTTAATTCTCAGTCCAATATTATTATATTACTTGTGATTAAGATAGAACCTTGTAATAACAACCTGCTTTATTTTTGCTGTTGTTGTTGCTGTGTATTGTGAAATGAAATTGCTTACATTTCAAGTCCTGTTAATCTTGCATAATTGAAACATTTACTTTTAAAAAATGATGCTAATTTGAGATTGAGAGCACTAGTTAAATTTGTAGCAATGTGTAAAAGATGACTCTGGTTCCTCCAGAATAGACTCAATATTTTCCAAATTTATTTCCCTTCTTAACATTATAACAAAATCAGATGGCTCTCACCATTCACCAAGAGCTACCTGGACCCACTGATCTTGGCTCAAAGTCTAGCAAGAGGTTAAAGCTTGAGATTTTGGCCCAGAAATCTGTACTTCAAACTGAATGTAGTCTTTCAAACAAATAAATTAGTCTTCTCAAAGAAAGGAAAATGATTTTATATTTCTAATAATGCTATTATTTCTTACACTTTAATGGCATTTTTGCTCCAAAGTTCTTGAATGGTAACCTTCATTTTTTCTGTATCTAGTGAATCTTTTAAACTGGAGTTCTATTTGAATGGTTGTTCAGGGTGTTGGCAAGAGTTATAAAGCATTTATATTTTATTCTTGACTGGATTCTGGTTGAGAAATCGAATGGCACAAATGTTGAAAGACTAGCTTGCTGTGGACATAATGAAGCAAGCAAAATGAAATCTCCCAAGGATAAAAGTATAATGTCCTTTACTTTTTATCTTTTAGGTACAGGCTTGTGCCATATCTTACTTTCTTGCTGTGGGCAAAATAGAGTCAGGGTGAGGTGGTAGGTTCTTATGAAAAAGATCAAAAAGAAAAAAGAAAGTAGGGGTATGGTAGAAAGGGAACTGAAATACACTTGGGGCACAGATATCACTGCCCCTAAACTTTCTCTTTTGAATTGAATTTAAATATTCAATTGAGTTGGATTGAACTTAAACATCCCTCCAGCATTAATGAGCATTGGGAGTGTATTTATTCTTTTATTTAAAAGGGTAGTTTCTCATAGTTCACAGCACAATTTGTAGGGGTAAGTTTTCAAACCTGGTTTTAATAAGGAGACTTATGAAAACATTTACATAGAACTGTAGAAGGATGATTCAGATAATCTAGGAGATTCAACACTATATATGGATCTTTCTTGATTTTTTAAAAAAATAGTGATTCTTATTTTTATTTTCATTCCCATGGCAACACACTAAAAGAGTCTAGCCAAGGTCTCTGAAACTAGAAAATAATCTTTTCTTATCTGCTTCTAAGAGTTTATCTCTTTCTATCTATCAGTTACCTAACTTCAAAAAATAGAAATCTTGAGGGGGGTGGGGAGGAGGGGTGGGGGCAGGGAAAATGGGTGATGGGCATTGAGGAGGGCATTTGTTAGGATGAGCACTGGATGTTGTATGTAAGTGATGAATCACAGGAATCTACTCATGATGCGAAGAGCACACTGTATACACTTTAGGTTGGCTAACTTGACAATAAATTATATAAAAAATAAATAAATATAAATTAAAAAAATAGAAATCTTGCTCATTACCAAAATGTTTATTGCATAAATTGGATAATTTACAAAAATGTAATGAAGAGAGTAAACATAGAAAGTAACCCAAAATTCTACCACTCAGAAATCAACATTCTTTTTTGTTGTTGTTTTCTTTTGGTCTTCTTTGTAAAAAATAAACAAATAAACAAACCAACAAAAAACCATTTAAAATATTTGGAGCAACCTAAAAATTTTAACTTTGTTTTCTTTCTCTTTGTACTATACAGTGTTTCTTTTTATATAATAACAAATATTCCTCTACAATATAAAAAGTGTACTGGACCAAGACCAAGTCATCAATATGTAATATAAAACCACAGAACCTTGGAAAACAACTATAACCAAGAAATTCTTTGTAGTATTCTTTCAGTTTTTCTATGGATCTTTGTATGTATAGGTGCTCAAAACATACATTAGTTGAATTAGTTGAATGGATGTTGAATTTCAATGAAAACAAACTAAAGGAAAAAGGAGCATTATTTTTACCTCTTTTTCCCTATTTATTATTTTCAGTTCTTGGAAAAGCAGACACCAAGATGAGATTAGACTTCAAGAAACTGATTGGAGAAAACACCTGTGTTTTAGTCCATTTGGGTTATAACAGAGCATCATAGATAAGATGGTTTATAAACAACGAAAATTTAATTCTCAAAGTCCTGGGGCTGGTAAGTCTTAGATCAAGGTGCTACAGATTCAATGTCTGGTGAGAACCTGCTTTTTGGTTCATAGATAGCTGTCTTCTTGCTGTGTCCTAACAGGGCTAAAGGGACAAGGGAGCTCTCTGGGGCCTAATCCCATTCATGAACGTTCCATCTTCATGACCTAATCATCTTCCAAAGTATCTGCCTCCTGATACATCATACTGGCAATTAAGATTTCAACATATAAATTTTGGGGAGATACAAACATTCCATCAATAGCTTTCCACCATTGTCCTGCCCAATACATTCATTCCATCTCAGCAGCCCCAACAGTCCAGCATCAACTCAAAAGTATAAAGTTCAAAGTCTCATCTAAATACCATCTAAATTAGATATGGGTGACACTCAAAGTACAGCTCATCCTGAGGCAAACTCTTCTCCAGCTGTGAGCCTGTGAAACCAAACAAATTATGTGCTTCCAAGATACAATGGTAGAATAGGCACAGAATAGACATTTCCATTCCAAAAGGGAGAAATAGGGAAGAAGAAAGGAGTTAACAGATCCCAAGCAAGTTCAAATACATGCAAACTCTATGAAATCTTAAAGACTTGTAAATAATCCTCTTTGATTCTCCTCTTCAGGCCCAATTGAGAAGGCAATGTCACTCCTAGGGCTCAATGGGACAGCCCTGAAGCAGCTTCCTGACTGGGCCTGGGGCTCTCCTGGGTTGGGGTCCTAAGCCAGAAGCTCTGTTGGAAAACCTTGTCCCTTGAAATCCAGGCGAAGGCCTGCTTCCCAGGCTTACATGGAGGTTGCCAGAGTGTGCTGCCTATACCCTCTATGGAGGCGGCCAAAGTAGCCTGTGCTGCACCGGGGCCTCCAGATCTGTGCCATTGGAATGCAGAGAGTGGAGGCTGTGATGTGAGGCAGCACTGGGCAACTCATACACATTGAGGTCCCACAGGCATCAGTCTTTTGATTTTGAAATTACTCAGCTCCTCCTATCCCCCCACCTCTCATCCCCACTCTTACACTCTGGGCCCATGGTGGCTTTGGAAACTCTGATGCTCTCTGAATTGCCTTTGGTATCATTTTTCCATTTGTAGAATAGCACTTGGCTTCTGTTGAGATAGGGGACTAGGTCTGTGGTTCACACTTATCAAAAGTGGTTACTTGGCCACACCCTTAGTTTTCTCTTTCTGTCATGCTATTGCGAGTGTTTGCAATATCCATTGGCTGAGAATTTTCCAAATCTAAGTTTTAGTTCCTTTTTGGTTACCAATTCCATTTTTAAGTCATTTCTCCTTTCTCACATTTTACTATAAGCAGTCAGGGGGAGCCAAGCTGTACCTTCAACACTTTGCTTAAGAAATTGCTACAGCTAAATATCCAATTTCATTGCTCACAAATTCTACCTTCCCCCAAATACGGGAACACGAACACAATTCAGCCAAAGTCTTTACCACTTTATGACAATGATTACCTTTTATTTAAGAGAGAGAACAAATGGAGGGTTGATGGAGGGAGGTGGGTGGAGGATGGGCTAGATGGATGATGGGGATTAAGGAGGGCACTTGTTGTGATGAGCAATGGGTGTTATATATAAGTGATAAGTCACTAAATTCTATACCTGAAACCAATATTGCACTGTATGTTAACTAGAATATTTTTTAAGTTTGTTTATTTATTGAGAGAGACAGAGAGAGTGAGAGAGAGAGAGAGAGAGAGAGAGAGAATTCCTGGCAGGCTCCATGCTGTCAGCTCATAGCTTGATATGGGGCTTGAACTCACGAACCGTGATATTATGACCAGAGCTGAAGTTGGACACTTAACCAGCTGGGTCCCCCAGGTCCCCCATTAACTAACTAGAATTGAAATAAAAATTTTAAAAGAAAAATAAAAAAGGATTCCCTTTTATCCATCCATATGTTCCTTATTTCTGTCTGAGACCTCATTAGAATGGCCTTTACTGTCCCCATTTCTGCCAACATTCTGTTCATGATTAGTTAGATATTCCCTAAGAGAGTGGATGTTGTCTGTCCAGCTGTCCTCTTTTCTTTGAGAGCTGTCACCACAATCACCTTTAACAGTCTATTCATAGCAATGTAGACTTTTTCTAGCATGCACCTGCAAGCTCGTTCAGGCTCTACCTGTTACCCAGTTCCAAATCCACCTCCACATTTGGGTATTTGTTACAGCAGCATCTCCAGTTCTCAGTACTGACTTCTTTCTTAGCATGGACTGCTGTAACAGAATACCATAGGTGGGGTGGCTTATGAACAACAGAGATTTATTTCTTATAATTCTGGTGGCTGGAAGTCTGAGATCAGGTTGTCAGCAGGTTGGATTCTGGTAAGGGGCTTCTTCTGGTTTGCAGATGTCCACCTTTCATTGTATTGTCATATGGAAGAAGGGGTGGGGAAGGTCTCGGGGGGGTTTTCATACAGGCACTAATTTCATTCATGAGGCTCCACCTTCTGATGTAATCACCCTCTAAAGGCCCTACCTCCTAACACCGTCACATTAGGGGTTCCAATTTCAACATGTGAATTTGGGGGGAGGGGTGGACATAAACATTCAGTCATTAGCAACCAGTGAGGGAGAGCTGGGAGAGAGCTGGAAGAGGCTAGAAGAGGCTGAAAGAGCTACCAGCCCAATGCAGGTCTAACCTCTGTGGAGGAGAGATGGCAGGAAAAGGACTGGACAGGCTGAACCTCAGATTGCAGCACACTTCTAAGAAAGCTGCGGCAAGAAGTTCTTAAGTCAAATCTGCCTGTCAGAGGAGTTTCGCATATTGCAAGAAGGGGCCTGCCTTAGTATTCCTACCACATCAGTTATTGGCTGAGTCTGGGGGAAAGCATAGCCTTTGTGCTCACGCAGTGGGGGATTCAGAGCCCCTGGAGTCCTCAGTCATTCCTCTCCCTCAAGCAGGAGATCTCCCTACTGCACTTTCATGGACACTACATCCTAAATTTGTTTTTTATTGGTTTTTAGTATAAAGGGTAAAACTGATATCAGCATCTACCTATTCTCTCAACCTAGAAGTCTAAGCATCATAAGTGACTTTTCAAGTCTTTTTGACTTTTTCATTACTAACTTTCACAAACTTCTCTCCTTGTTCAGTTCAACCACTATCACAGTGTCAAGTTGTTGACAATTGTCATGCAGGTTATTATAGCTGCCCTCCACTGGTTTCTGTGCCTCTAGTCACTGCCTCAACAGTGTACTTCACATGCCAGAAAACTATTCCTAAAACATGACTTGCTCTCTTGCTTACAAACACTTCATTTGCATTGTTCTCAGCTACCTTCAAGACAAATTTGGAATTCATTTACCAAATAGACAAAGCCCTTCCCAGCCTTAGCCCTTATCACTCCACACTTTGTATACTCATCTAGAACCATACCGGATTTCTTACGATTCCCTCAGTACAACATGCTTTTTAATGCTCCCATGCCTTGGATCACGCTGTTCTCTATCCTGGAGTTCCCTTCCTATGTTTTCCTCTGATGAACTTAAATTGATACCCTGCTCTCCTCTCACCACCTCCACTTTCCCCACCAAGGATTAAGAAACGTTGATTTTGTCTTATTTTCTTCAGAAATTTTTATAGCTTTATTGAGATATAATTCACATAACACAAAATACACTCATTAAAGTATTCAATGGTTTTTTATTTATATTCTTAATTAATTTTAGGATATTTTTATCACTCCAGAAGAAATCCTGTGTTCATTAGCAGTTATTCTCCATTCCTCCCTTCCAGCAGCTCCTGGCTTCTTTCATTCTGCATAATATTTTAAAGGTTCATCTATATTTTATGAAAACCTCATTTTATTGCCAAATAATATTCCTTTGCATGGACATACCATATTTTATTTATCCAGTCATCAATTGTTGACCATTTGGATTGTTCCCATTTTTTGGCTTTTATTAATATTTGTGTATGAGTTTTTGTGTGGACATATGTTTTCATTTCTCTTTATATACTGATAAGTGAAATCACTGGGTCATATGGTAACTTCATGTTTAACTTTTTGAAGAACTGCCAAACTGTTTTCAAAAACATTTAAAATTTTAAATTCCCACCAGCAGTGTATGACGATTTCAATTTCTCCACATCCTCATCAACACTTGTTATAATATGTGTTTTTTATTCTAGTCATCCTAGTGGGTGTGAAGTGGTATCACATGTCTTCAAGTTACATTTGCTTTATGGCCTAAGATTTTTGTTAAAAATAAAACTCTTTATAATATTGTATTGCATATTTGAAAGTTACTGAGAGCAAATTTTAAAAGTTATTATCACATACAAGATAAACCAACCAACCAAATAAAAAACCTGAATATCTCTTCTCCTATTTTTTTTTCTTTTTTGAGAGACAGAGAGAGACACACACACAGAAAGTGAGTAGGGGAGGGTCAGAGGGAGAGGGAGAGAGAATCCCCAGGAGGCTCCAGGCCCAGCACAGACCTCAACATGGGGTTTGATCTCACTATTGTGAGATCATGACCTGAACCAAAATCAAGAGTTGAACGCTTAAATGATAAGCCAGGTGTGCCCTCCCCCCCCCCCCAGATATCTTTGCTCTTAGGCCTTCTTTGATTGCCTGGATCACCCCCATTTCTTGTATTCTTGTGGTTCTCCATACATGTCACTATTACCCCAAGTATATTGGGCAGTCACTATTTGTTGTTGTGCAATTCCTGCCTAAACTTTGAGCTCCAAGGACAGAGATTGGTCATTTGTTCATTTTTCATTTCAACCTAGATCTCATTTCTCCACTGTGATTAAGAATAGACTGATACCAAACTATATAAGAATATATCCTTTATATTACCCATTATCTTTATGGCATAGATGTATCCTTTTCATTTCTGCCAGGAAGTTCCCTAGTCATGGTGTGTGATGGGATATACGTTAGAAAGGCATTCTGCACAAAGTTAATATCTTCTATGTGCTTCTGAGTCTTCTCAGAACTATTCTTCTTGTATGACTCCATCTGCATGTGGGAAATTGAGGCAGTTTACCAGAATTACTTCTTTATTCTCTTACCACATTATCTTAATCTATTATTCATTCAATAAAATTATTATATTTAGTACTTCTAGAAAACAAAAGAGGTCCTCTTAGATGTGTATATATTGATGAGATACCTTGTTGGCCATTCTGCTACTATCTTTCAAGATCCTATATCCTATCTTTCTAACTTTTGAAGGTAAAAACTTATTACTTCTGGTCTCTTCTATAGGCTCTTTAATGAATACATAATATATCAAAATTATATTCACAAACATACATATTTACAGTGAAAATTCAGGGGCACCTGAGTGGCTCAGTTGGTTAAGCATCCAACTTCAGCTCAGGTCATGATCTCGCAGTTTGTGAGTTCGAGCCCCGCGTCGGGCTCTGTGCTGACAGCTCAGAGTCTGGAGCTTGCTTCAAGTTCTGTTTCTCTCTCTCTCTCTCTCTCTCTGCCTCTCCCTTGCTCGTGCTCTGTCTCTCTGTCTCTCTGTATGTCTCAAAAATAAACATTAAAAAAATCAAAATCAAATAAAAGTTACAAATGAATGTTCAATTAAAAAATAAAGTAAAAATTCAAATGTATGTGTGTGTGCATCTTTGTGTTTGTAAGAGTGGAAAGGTTATTATTTTAACAGTTGCACAAATGTTCTTTGGAATGGAAATTTGTTTGGAGGGGAAAAAAAAACTCTCTATAAGCTTATTGAAGATAGAAACTAAGGTCTTGAGGGTGACGTTTGGAAGACCTCTTCCCCTCCTCTTCCTTCCTTCTTTTCTTCCTTTTCTCCTTCTTCTCTCTGCCCTCCCTTCATTCCTCCCTCCCTTTCTCAAAAATATTTATTGACCTCTTGCTCTAAGGCACTATTCAGGGTAATGAGGATAATAATTAAATCTTAAAAATGAAATAGGTAAACACTTCAATATAAGAAAAAATAGGAATTTGGGGAAGTAGGGTAAAAGAAAAGAGTGCAAGAAGAGAAAGCAGAGAGAAGAGAGCAGACATGACAGGCAGCTTGAGCCAGCTGAGATGGGTAGTCAGTAAGAAATCCTGGTGTTTTGCCAGGAAGATGTTTATTTTATTTGAATACTGGCTGTATTTTAGTCATGGTGATACACATTGGGGATATAAAGCCCATTGTCCCTGCCATGTCTGGAGAGTTTTTATTTTTATTTTTTCAAGTATTCAAGTATAATTTATATAAGATAAAGTTCATTCATTTTAATGTATAGTTAAAAGAATTTTTTAAGTGGAATAGTCATGTAATCAACACTACAATCAAGATACAGAACAATTCTATCACCCCACCCTAACATTTCCTAGTACCTCCCTATAGTCTATTTCTCCTCCATCCCCAGCCCCTGAAAACTATTGATCTGTCCCTAGAGTTTTCCTTTTTCAAAGTGTCATGTAAATGGAATTAGAATGTGTAGACTCTTTAGCCTGACCTCTTTTGCCTAGCATAATACTTTTGAGATTTATCCATGTTATTGTATGTATCAACAGATTGCTCCTTTTAATTGCTGAGTAGTGTTCCATGCTAAGGATATACTATAGTTTGTTCATCCATTTATAAGTGAAGGGCATTAGAATTTTTGGCAATTATGAATAGCTGTGAATAGAGTTTTGCTTAAAGATAGGCTTTCATTTCTCTTGGGTAAATATGTAAGAGTGAATTTAGGGGTTTCATTGGAAATGTTTGCTTAATCTTATATGAAGCTACCAAATGTTTTTCAAAAGTACTGTATCATTTTGCTCTCCTACTAGAGTTCTAATTACTCCACATCATTGGAGGTTTTTGAGACTAGGAATGTCTATCATCCTCTTTCTGGTTGTTTTCAGTGCTGCAATGTTATTTCATGTAGCTTCCCCAATTCTCAGTTATTTATGATATGCCTATTCAGCCCTACATGGTGGAGAACGATGAGGTACATGAAAATATTGGGAAATAAGGCCTGTACCTGGTTCAGCTCACCATGGATACCCACACAGAGACTGTGCTTGTCTTTGAGGGGGATTAGTACCCAGGTACTCTAAAGGTCGCCAGCAAACTATGGATCAGATTGGAGAGTGATAGAGATAAGATTTTGATGAGGAAAGACAAAGGCCAAATGAATGGCTCAGGAGTGGACATGATATCAACCCCTCTTCTTCCAGAGTCTAGTATATTTAGGCAGTTCTGCTGGATCCAGTTTGGACAAAGCTCATGGGAGACAGAAACCAATTCAGAACTGGGAATGGACTGTAGGAAAGAATGTGAGGGTGACATTAATTATATATGATATAAAAGACTGTTTGATGGTACCCAATTTATGTAAGACTTAAAAATTTTTTTCAATTTATTTTTGAGAGAGAGAGAGACAGTGCAAGCAGGAGAGGGACAGAGAATGAGGGAGACACAGAATGTGAAGCAGGCTCCAGGCTCTGAGCTAGCTGTCAGCACAGAGCCCAACGTGGGGTTTGAACTCACAAACTGTGAGATCGTGATCTGAGCTAAAGTCAGACGCTTAACCAGCTGAGCCACCTAGGTGCCCCTAGACTTTATTTCTAAAATTATACCAACCCCAGAATGAATAAATGAATAGGTAGGCTTTAGTTTTCAACAGCATCTGTATATAGCTTCAATGAAATGATTACATTAGTAACTTGAAAAGGTCTTTAGGAATGTAAATATGATTTTGTAATCACAGTGATCCTCTCCATATTATAATGGTGATATTTCCAGTATTTTAATGTAGCAATTCTCAACAATTCACTTAGCACACTGTCTTCAAGATTCACTCATGTCATATAATGTATAAAATTTACTTCATTTTTAAGGCTGAATAATATTCCATTGCATGTATATACCACAACCGTTCATCTGTTAATGGACATTTGGATTGTTTCTACCTTTTAGCTATTGTGAACATGCTGCTATGAACATGGGTATACAAAATCCATTTTGAGTCCCTGCTTTCAATTATTTTGGTTATGTACCTAGGAGTGAAATTTCTGGATCATATAGTTCTTCAATTTTTTGAGAAACCACCATACTGATTTACACAGTGACTGTACCATTTTACATTCCCACCAGTAGTGCACAAGGGTTCCAATTTTTTCATATCCTTGTAAACACTTGTTATTTTCTGGTTTTCTTGGATAATAGCCATACTAATGGGTGAAAGCCATGCATTTCCCTTATAATTAGTGATGTTAAGCATCTTCCCATGTGCTTGTTGGAAATTTGTATATCTTCTTTGGAGAAATGTTTATTCAAGTTCTTTGTCTTTTTTTTTTTTTTTGATAGGTGTAGTCACTATCTATCACCAATAATGTTATTACAGTATTATTGACTATATCCCCTATGCTGTACTTTTAATCTCCATGGTTTATTTTATAACTGGAAGTTTGTACTTCTTAATCCCCTTTATCTATTTCACCTATCCCCCTGCACACCTCTCCTCTGGCAACCACCAGTTTGTTCTGTGTATTTAAGAATCTGCTTTGTGTGTTTTTTTTTGTTCATTTGGTTTGCTTTTTGGATTCTACATATAGGTGAAATCATATGGTATTTATCTTTCTCTCTCTGACTTATTTCACTTAGCATAATACCCAGTAGGTCCATTTGTATGGTTGCAAATGGCAAGATATCATTCTTTTTTATGGATGAGTAAAATTTCATTGTAGATATATAAAACACATCTTCCTTATCCATTCATCTATCCATGAACACTTAGGTTGTTTCTAGATCTTGGCTATTGTAAATAATGCTGCAATAAAATATAGGGTGCATATATCTTCTCAAATTAGAGTTTTTCTTTTTCTTTTCTTTCTTTTTAAAATTTTTAAAAGACATTTGTTAATTTTTGAGAGAGAGAGAGAGAGAGAGAGAGAGAGAGTGGGGAAGGGGCAGAGAGAGAGGGAGACACAGAATCCGCAGCTGCCTCCAGGCTCTGAGCTGTCAGTACAGAGCCCAATGTGGGGCTCCAACTCAGGAACTGTGAGATCATGACCTGTGCTGAAGTCAGACACTTAACTGACTGAGCCACCCAGGCGTCCCTAGAGTTTTTGTTTTCTTTAGGTAAATACCCAGTAGTGGAATTACTGGATCATATGGTAGTTGCATTTTAATTTTCTGAGGAACATCCATTCTGTTCTCCACAGTTGCTGCACCAGCTTGCATTCCCACCAACAGTGCATGTGAGTTCCTCTTCCTCCACATCATCACCAAATGCTTATTATTTTTAAAAAATCAGGTTGTTTGCTTTTTTGTTGTTGAATGAGAATCATTTTTAATGGTTCTTTAAAACAGACATTCTCAATTTTTATTTTGAGAATCAGAGTGAGGTGCACTTCTAATAAAGTACAAAATTCTTATGTTCCTAAATTATGGCACTTACCACAAGCTGGTTTGTACTATGACTAATTATCTTCACTTGAACAGCTGGAGGACAAGAAATGTTATTGATTCTCACCTGATAAGTCTTAAGTTCCTATGAAAGTGGGTAGTGAATCAAGTCCAAGAGAGTGAGTTAGGGTGCATGGATATTTCAGAAAAACTCTCAAGTTTTTCAGGTTTCTATTTCTGTATAACAAACTACCCCACAGCTGAGCGGTTTTTAAAAAAGTGAACTATTTAATTTCTTATATTTCTTATGATTTTGTGGGTTTGTATAGTGGTTCTTCTACTAGTCTTCTCTGGGCCCCTCAGGTCATTGCGTTCAACTGGCATCTGGGCTGGATGGGAAGGTCCAAGATGGCCTCACCCACACTATCAGTTTAGGGGCCTTGATGAGGAAGGATGTCTAGAAGGCTGAGAAGATTTTTTTTAATGTTTATTTATTATTGAGAAATAGAGAGAGAGCACGAGCAGGGGAGGGGCAGAGAAAAGGGGAGACACAGAATTGGAAGCAGGCTCCAGGTTCTGAGCTGTCAACACAGAGCCCTACGCAGGGCTCGAACTCACAAACTGCGAGATCATGACTGGAGCCAAAGTCAGATGCTTAACCGACTGAGCCACCAGGCCCCCCAAGGCTGAGAAAATTCTTACGGCCATTTGTCAGTCAGTAGTCTAGCCCTAGCTTCTTTACATAGTGTACTGGTTCCAAGAATGTTAAAACAGAAGTTGTAAGTTCTGTTAAGACATAGGTCCAAAACTCACAAAGCACCAAAGTCAAAGTAAGTCACAGGCCAGTCCAAACTTCAAGTGGAGGGAAAATAGACAACACATTTTGATAAGAGGAGGGTACAATCACATTTGTGAAAGGTCATGGGGGATGTGAGGGATTGTGCCATCATTTTGGGACATAGTCTATCACACCAGGTGATTCTGAGTTCTCCCCAGGAACATGACTCCTCTAGTTTGAGAATCACGTGTATGTAAACTCAACTACTTCAATGACTGCTCTATTGTATTGTTCTCTTTCCTCTACTCTGCAAATGCTCTGATCCTACATTTATTCCTTACAGTCAGGAGGAATAAGACACAGAAAAGTAGGTATCTCTTGTGTGAATGCATGAAACTATAGCAACAGATTGGTAAACTCTGTATCGAGGCTGTGGGAACAGAAGGAGTCCTAAAGAATGACAGTTTTTGAGTTGGCTATCTATAATATAATTTGTAAATACATTTTCCATGTGAGAAGATAGACCCCAACTGGAAGAGCATTAATTTTGAGTTGTTTTTATTCACTCACCCACGACCTTTCACTGATAGGCCTTGTGGCCCACAAAACACGTGTATGAGACAGCTGCCCGGATCAGGTACAGATGAGCTGAAAACCTGCACAAAATAAACTGATCCAATAAGGTTTGCATCCTCTACCTTCACTTAATGTGGAGCAGACCAGTGTGAAGAAGCAGAAAGAACCCAAGATCTAGACTTACCCTTACTGCTAAGTTTTGGTACAACCTTGGCTGGGTCAGCTAAGAGATCCTATGTTTTGGTGTCCTCATTTGTAAATTTATAATACATCTCTCAGTGTTGGGAAATTAACTAAAATGACCTAGGTAACAGGTGGCATTATCTGTTAGCTGATGTATAGCAACTAGCATCCAGAATAGTTAAACCAGTAATAGGGTTCTGCTGCTAAATTATGGTACACTGAGGTCTGATACTGGCCTATTACACCTATAAGCAATTTCCAGATGCTTTTTCTGGTTGTATTTGGCTTCTACTCACTCTGATTAAGTCATGGCTGCAGCTGCTGCCATGGTTGCTCAAACAAGTCACATTTGGTTGTACTGGTAAATGCATGATTAAAATCAAAAGGAAATGGAAGAATGCCATTCAGTTTATAAAATTTTAGTGTTCACCACAAGCATATTGTATTATTACTTATCTTGTGTGTATATCCAGTTCCTAAATTAGATTGGTTAGTTTTTGAGGGCAGACTTTGGGCCCTCATGCTATTTGAATCTCTTGCATCTACATCAGCCTCTTCTTAATATTTGGTGATAATCAAGATCAATAACTTACTGCATAAAATGTGCACTGGTCCTCTTAAAATGTGCACAACATTTAGGTGGTAATGTCTGGTTACTGGTGGAATTGCATCCACTCCAAATTCATATGTTGAAGTCCTAACTCCAGTATCTCAGAATGCAACCTTATTTGAAGATCAAATCTTTACAGAAGTAATCAAATTAAAATGAGGTCATTAGGGTGGGCCCTAAGCCAATATGACTAGTGTCCCAATAAAAAGGGAAAATTTGGACACAGAGATGCACACAGAGGTAAGACAAGGTGAAGAGAGACAGGGAGAGTCAGCCATCGATAAGCCAGGGAGAGAGGCCTGGAACAGACCCTTCCCTCACAGTCCTCGGAAGGAACAGAGCCTGATGACACCTTGAGTTTTGGATTTCTAGCCTCCGTAAGTGCGACAAAATACATCTTTGGTGTTTAAGCCACCCAGTCTGTAGTACTTCATCATGCGGTCCTAGCCTACTAACACAAGTCTTGGGGAAATGGGCGTGGGTCTGCCCAGCGTCATTTGTATCTTGTAGAGAGGAGTTGTGTATTGTCAGTGAACTCATCTGCAATAATGACAATGACAAATACAAATCAGGGAAATTCTGCAGCCCTCTTATGAGGCCTGTATGCCACCTTCTTTCTGATAATCCTGTTTGATACGTATCTGGAAGAGAAGTAATAAAGATACTTCTAAACTCATATCTTTCTCCAGAGAAAAATTGGAGACCGAGTTATGAGTCTTATTTCCAGTTTTGGATTGGATTGCGTTCCTTTCTGTAAGAATCTTTTTCAAGCACAGGGACAGCTTTTTAGCAAATGGATGAATTACATGTTTCTTCCTAAGAGCAAACATTCCTTGATGAGTTGGTATCAGGGTAGGTAATTTGCATCAGTGTTATTCTGCATGATAATAACATAATGAGTGGTGAAAATCCAGCATTAATTCATATGGGAACCTGTTAACCAGCTTGGGGAGAGCAACACAGCCTCTTAGCCAGGTAAGTCTAACCATAACAGTTGGGCCACACTGTGCATTTGGAGTAGATCTTAGTGTTATTTTACTTATGTTTGAGACTGAAGATATCTTATTCTAACCCTTTTTGCAGTGAATATCTATTATATGCCATGGAAATTTACGTTTAAGCTGGCTAAGGGCATGTTGAATGAGTACATATGAAACTTCCTGAGGCGAATTTCATTATCAAGTTCAGCGTCTAATGACTAGTTTGATTCTGTTTAAAGGCATAGATATAAGCACTGCCACCCACCCCTCTACGCTGCTTTTTTTCTGTATAATTGTAAGTGTTGCTTTACTCACTAGTTTAAAAAAAATAAAATTGTGAGAAATTCAAAACTTAAGGAATCCCAGAGAAAATGATAAGCTCTTTTTGCCTGGGCTTGCATCTTCACCCGGTTTTAGTAAGGAAAGACATATTGCAGCTTTTCTAATACATAAATAAGAAAATAAAATGAGTGAGCATGTGCGTGTGTATGCACCTGTGTGTAGTATGTTGCATGCTGTGAGAAAGATGGAGAAACTCAGTTGATTGTGATTCTGCATTCTGCCCTAATTTTCTTTAAGGAAAAGGGTGAGGAGGCAGCAGAATCAGAATGGAAAGAAGCACTCCTTAGTGAAAAGCCACAGGGCTATAGGGATGGTTAGAGTTATATTCAACTAGAGCATACACTGTCCATCCTTCAGTTCTGTTTTTACTTAGGAAAATCCTTTTCTAAGGGTAAGATAATGAGATAAGTCTTTCTTTCCTCCTGCATCTTTGAATGAAGTAGCTTAGATAAAGCAGTCTTTGGAAACTATGACTAACCGTGAGATGTGGTAAGTAGATTTTGTAGAAAGATGTTGTAAGGAGTGGGATGATAGATATGGATACACTGTAAGTTCCTAAGGAGAAAGTTATTACTATAGTAAGAAGTGTTACTATTCACAATAGTCTTCGTTAAACATCTGGGTAATACATTTTTTTCTGGTTTTAAACTTTATGTATGTCCATGATTAATTATGGGATTGTGGCTTGGTTAGATTTGTTTTTAGAAGAAAAAAGTTGTGTTCCATTTGAAATGTTAAAAAATATCCACAACATAGAGTCAAATCGAGAATAAGGATTAATCTTGTATGAGACAACAGGGATACTTGGAAGAATTTCTGTTTTATTCCACCATTGCTTAGGTGAAAACAAAACTGGAGCATCCAGAATATCAGCAGGCTGTCCACATACTAGCATGATAGAGTGAGCTTTGGGATAAACAGACATTTGCTAGCTGTTTGGGTTTGGTCAAGTTATCGAATTCCTCTGAGCCTCAACTTACTCAGCTGTAGAAAGAGAACAATACTGGCTTATCCATGCTCAAGTGATGTACTGAAAGTTCTTGGCTGTTAGTAGGTACCGAATGTTGGCTTTGGGCAGTGGTACTCTTACATCTGTGGTAGGAGGCACTTTCACAGAATAGAAGAAAAGCAATTGAACTATTTCTGTGAAAAATGCAAGAATTTAGGAAAAGACTTTTCCCGTCTGCTTTTCCAAGAGTTTGTGCAGTGAGCAGCCTTTCTCACAGAGAACATTTGATTGTGGAGTTCCTTGAGTAAGAGAAAAAATTAAGGATTCTATTGTTGTGCTTGTGAATACACATTAATATTTACCCTCTTTTATTTTACCTATATTCTGCATGTGACTTTACATTCTGTCAAAGTAATAAACACGGGGAAGTCAGAGGCCTGCTTTGTGAAACTCTAGAGTATTTAAACTTTCTGTTTTGTATTGTGATTGCTTCAGTCTCTAATAAGAATGCTTGAAAGGCAACTAGATCTAATTCAAGAGATAAAGGGCAGATCTCTGACAGAAAATTGCTATTTGAGGGAAGCATTTTCCATTTATACAGTGTAACTTATTTCAATCTTTCATATTAGTGTGGTTTTTGAAACATCAGTCTGATAAAACTCCAAGAGGCAATTTCTAGATAAGATGTGTGTCCAGTAGAATGATTTATATATGATATATTTAATTATATAAATAAATGTTATTTCTTCTGAAATGGAAATTTTCAGCTATTCTAAGAGTCTCTCCTTCCCTGACCCCCACTCTCTTTTATTTGTCTTTCCCTATAATAGCATTTCTGTAATTTAATCAAGTTGCATCCATTCCTTGACCAGAAAGGAACAGACCAGCACAAATAAATTTATGACTTGGTTCTTATTGCATCACTCATTAGTTTTAATTTGATTGTGTTTATCTCTCCTTAGAGTCCACCAAATGGATAGGCTTCATAGGGGGACAGTATGGAATTTATAGACATTGGGTTTATGTGGGAGTCACTCAAGGATGGTGTCTCTTACAACACTTAGTATGTTTAGATCTAGCAGAACATCAAACCAAGTCACATCCTTACTCACCTCTAGACATCATTTGCTTATTTACCGAGGATTATGAAGAAGGAAGAATAGCTTTTGGATTTGTCTTTTCATTATTACACTAGTTCAAGTAACCTTTCAAGGAGTCATATAAATATTCAAGCATATACAATATAACTTTTCTTTTAGACAAAAGTCACAAGCATTCTCCTATTTAAATTGGTACAGCTGCAGAGTTACTCATAATGATTATTTTAAGCTTTTCTAATAAAAAAAGGGTGGGGGCTCAAAGGGCTGGAGTGACGTGTACAAAGGCATGAAGTTAGTCAGTGACAGAGCTGAAACTCAAATCTGAAATTCTTGCTTCAGTGCTTTTTCCTATGAGCCATTCCGTCTTGAGTGGAGATTCGAGTGCCATGGTGTCAAGGCAGACTCATTTCATGGGGAAAAAAATCATATTATTTAGGGAAAGAGTGTAAGGTTTGATGTGTCCTTGGCAAAAGATATTATTTTGGAGTTAGAGAAGCACAATAAAGACTTGACTCTGATCTTATGTAAAAAAGTCAGCTCTGTCATTCATTGTTCATCTTAAAAGCTTCAATTCCATGCCTAGTATGGTTCAGCTCTTGAAGAGTCAGGTAAAGGCAAATGAGATATTTTTGAGGACCTTGAGGAGCTTATAATTCAACACTGGGCCCTAACTATCCTTCCTCCCACATTGAGGTGGAGGAAGAGATATTAAAATGTTTCTAAAAAATAAGAAAAACCTTTTGAAAAATATAGCATACAGATCAAAGTAGCCTGTGCTACTGATTTATAAATCAATATACTTATGTTGGAGATGAATATGCTAAATTTTTTGCTAATAGGGATGTGTGACCACAATGTTTGCAGATTCTGTATAAGGAGAGCAATAGGTAAGCCTAGTGAATTTGCAGATAGGTGCGGGGGAAGTAGTTTTTATAACTAGTTTTTATATTGTGAAGGATTGATTCTCTAATGGAAAGGGGGGATATCCCCCAGTAATACATATCATAATTTTTAAAAGGAAGAGCATAGTTTGAAAAAAGTGATGCATTGTCCTGTAGCTTCAATTTGTTTTTGGAATGAAATACTTAATTTTCAATTTTGCTATGGGAGAGTGAGAATTTTTGTTTATCATGAAGAGTCATAGAACAAGAAAGAGTGAGATAGAACTATTAATTTTTTTAATGTTTGTTTATTTTTGAGAGAGAGAAACAGAGTACGAGCAGGGGAAGGGCATAAAGAGAGGGAGACACAGAATCTGAAGCCGGCTCCAGGCTCTGAGCTGTCAGCACAGAACCTGATGTGGGGCTTGAATTCAAGAACCTTGAGATCATGACCTGAGCCAAAGTCGGATGCTTAACCTACAGAGCCACCCAGGCACCCCGAGAAAGAGATTTTAAGGGAAGTTTAGAAGAAAAAATGTGGACATTGGAATCAATCATTAGGACATTCACATCTTTGCTGGCAACCCTGGTCAAATCCTTTAAACTGAGACTAACTCGGTTTCTTCATTGGTAAAGTGAATATAATAGTAACAATTTGGTAAGATTGTGGTGATAATTAAATTGAAATAAAGTATCTGGCCATGTCCATACAGTGCCTGATAGATGTTAGACAAAGCAATAGATATTAATGCTCTTCCTTTGAAATAAGAGATCTTAAGGGTTAAATACACATTAATGTTAAACATTAGCTTCTAAAGGTTAGCATTCCATATGAACCCTTCAGTTGTTTATAAGTGATTTTCACATTGCCTCGAGTTATTAACTGTGACTGTTGACATCTTGATAAGATCTTCATATTTGTTCCATAAAGAAGTACACGAAGAAACTGGCAGCATTGTAGTGAGACTTAAAATTCTATTATGGATTTAAAAACGAGTTGAGACATTAGTAAAACAAGGAAGTGAAAAAGGCAAGTCACAGCATGAAAAGAAATTAATTGTACAACATCCTCGCCTTCCTACACTGGGACTTGAAATGTTCATATTTTCAAAGACCTCTCTGACAAGCAGGGCTGAATGGTTAAGACAGTTAACAGAAGATAAATTATTTAGTCAAAGAAAAGATGAGAAAGGAGCTTTAAAGACTTCCAGAACATACTAAATAGATTAGATAATTGTGGAACAAACATAGTTAATTGAGCAAAATAAGAGCAGGTGAAATTCAACATAAGCAAATGTGAAGTAGGGCACGCTGAAGAATAGGATGTAAATTACCTGCACACAGTGTACATTCCTAATTGATTGTGAAACATCTGCGGAAAAGAATTAACAGGTATTGTGGGTTAAAGAAGCAACTTGCCTGGTACCTGAAACCTATCATAGGGTGAAAGAGCGTTTTCTTATTAATGGCCTTATCTTAGTTCTCAAAAATATTATACAGTTGACCCTTAAACAACATGGGTTTGAACTGTGTGGCTCCACATACATGCAAATTTTTTTTTGCAATAAATACAGTACAATGCTATAAATGTATTTGCTCTTCCTTTTGATTTTCTTAATAACGTTATCTTTCTGTAGTTTATTTTACTGTAAGAATACAGTATATAATACATGAAACACACAAAACATGTTAATCAACTGTTTATGGTAGGCTTCTGGTATCCAGTAGGCTATTAGTACTTAAGTTTTGGGGGAGTCAAAAGTCATATGTAAATCTTTGACTATGTGGAGGTGGGAGCAGTCAGCACCCCTAATCCCTGCATTGTTCAAGGTCAAGTGTATTTGTATTCAGTGTAGAACATTGCAAAAAGGAATGGGAAGATTCTTGGAAAACAGCAAGTAGAACTGGAGTGGAGGGAAAGGAAAAGCACACACATAACATTTGTTGAATATCTAATAGGTACCAGGAACTGGGGTACCATAGTAAATTGCATTATTTTCCTCAATTTTTGCCATTGTCTGTATCTAAGCCCTTTGCTTCATGACTTTGCACTTTTCCCCTACCAGAGGTAGATATATTTCCATGGCCCATTAACATTGAGCTTTCCACGAGGCTTGTTTTAGTTAATCAAATGTCAGCAGACATGATACGAACAGATGCTCAAATGTGCTTTTGCATGCAATGGATGTTCTCATGTGTTTCTGCCATTGCTGGAGATGATATCTGGGAGAGCCAGTGGTCTAAGGAGAATGAATGTTCCTGGTAAATCACTAGAACTTTGTAGTGATGGGTAACTTCATGTGTCAACTTGACTGGGTCACAAGGTGCCCATTATTCTGGGTGTCTGTGAGGGTGTTTTTGGATGAAGCAAACATTTGAATCCAAAGACTGAGTGAAAGAAATTGCCCTTTCTAATGTGGGTGGGGTTCATGCAATCAGTTGAAGGCCTGAATCAAACACAAAGGCTAACCCTCCAGTGAGTAAGAGGAATCTCTTCCTCCCTGACTGCTTGAGCTAGAATATCAGTCTCTTCTTGCCTCCAATTCAACTGAAACATCAGCTCTCCCAGGGTCTGGATTCTGTCAGCTTTTGGAGTGGGACTTACATGATCCGCACTTCTGGATCTCCAACTTGTTCACTTCAGATCTTGGGACTTCTCAGCTTCCATTATCATGTAAGCTAATTCCTTATAATAAACCTCTCTCTTTGAGAGGAATTGTGGCTTTTCTAGATTTGTATTGAAAAGAAAAAGTTGCATTCAATTTGAAATATTAAAAAAATACCCACAATATATTGTATATATATTTATATGTATACATGTATGTGTGCACATGTGTGTGTATGAGAATATATGTGTGTGTGTGTGTGTGTGTGTATGACCATTTGCTTCATTAGCATTAAGTTGATACATTTATAACATTTGTAAATTGCTATCTTACTTAATTCTCATGATTATCCCCTGTGGTAGAATTTCACGCCCTCTTTCATAGATGAAAAAACTCAGGTTCCAAGTGATTAAATGACAAGTATAGTGTCATACGATAAGGTGATTACATATGATAGCACTGAGATTTAAATCCAGGTCTCTTTAGTTCCAAAACTGATGTTCCTTGTAATGTGCTATGGTTGTTTTGAAAAACTCAAAAGGGATAACAAGCAGAGGATATTAGAAAGTCAACTATGGTGCAGTGTTTCTTTTTGAGAAATTATTTTAGGCTAGGTTCACTATCAAGCTGGACATCACTCTGGTGCTCCAGATATAGAACCAGTAGTCTAGACTGACCCAGTGATCACTCCCATTGGGCTAAGAAATTCTAGATGAGCACCTAGCTCTTGAGCTACTTCCTACCTGAATATTACACAAGGAATGACTACTGTTTCTGCCACTATTTTCTTTATTCATTATATCACATGGGTCATTTATGTCTTTACCTATATACAAGTGGCTGTGGGAGAGTTGTCATTAGGAGAAATGAATGTCACAGACAAGTTGTTGTAACCCACATGGCTTCCTTTCAAATAGCTAGGAAGGGAAAATACTAACCAATTTCAGAGGAATCCAAGAATTTTGTGTCTTGTTGACTATCTATTGAATTCTACTCTAGCCTAATTATAGTTAATGTCAGCATCAATGTGAGTCTAAATAGACAAAACCAGTTTACTTATTTGTTTTTTATATACTTTCATTACATTTGACCTAACAAATTAGATTGCTTAATTCTAAATTTAATAAGAGTCTCCTTTAGAGCTTAAGACTTCACCTATACTTGTTACAGCTTTTATTTTTTTTGTCAGGAGTTATGGGACAAGATGTTTCCAACATATTTTAACCATAAAATTAAAATTGAATTTCAGTTAAAATTTTTTTTACTGTTTATTCATTTTTGAGAGAGAGAAAGAGAGCGAGTGAGCATGTACAGGGGAAGGGCAGAAAGAGAGGGAGACACAGAATCCGAAGCAGGCTCCAGACTCTGAGCTGCCAGCACAGAGCCGGACATGGGACTCAAACCCACCAGCCATGAGATTATGACCTGAGCCAAAGTCAGACTCTTGACCAACTGAGCCACCCAGGTGCTCCTGAAGTTTCAGTTTTAATGCTTGATAATAGAGTTAATTTAATGGGGTGGTAATTTTTAAACACAGGTGTTCTATCTTGAAACTTAGTGTTACCTTTTCTCCCTCAGAGGTCTTCTCCATGTCTGGATATGTTTCTCTATCTCCTGTAAGTATACAGAAACCTGTTATGGAAGAAGACAGAATATGCTTGATTCTACTAGGAATGTAAGAATAAATAGCTCATTCTTTGTAACTGGAACTATGTAGACTTGAGATAATTGATTCTTACATTATGCCCCATTGGACTTTTTTTGAGTGTGATTTTTAGTCAGTATGAGTACTTATGAAACACACCTGCTTTTTCAGAGACATTTATGTTTAAATTTCTTTTTTTAAAGTGTTTGTTTATTCATTTTGAGAGAGAAAGTGTGGGCAGGGGAGGGGCAGAGAGAGAGAGAGGGAGAGAGAGACTCCCAAGCAGCCTCCATGCTCAGCGTGGAGCCTGATGCAGGGCTTGATCCCACAACTGTGAGATCATGATCTGAGCTGAAATCAAGAGTTGGATGCTTAACTGACTGAGCCACCCAGGCGCCTTGATGTTTAAAATGTCTTATCTAGATTTAATAATGGCTTTATCATCACTTTATTTTTGAATTTTTAACTATTTCTCCTTTCTGTTTTTAAGAGTAATATATGTTTATCATGGAAACCTGGAAGAATACCAAAATGGTATAAAGAATAAAAATTGCTCATATATTAATAATATGGACTGAATAACTGATAATAATTTGACTGTTTTATATTCATTGCCACAAATATATATGTATAATAAATATAAATGTATATTATAAATATATATTATATATGTGTATATATATATATATACACACACACACATATACATATATATATATTACTGAAAAAAATTTTCTGAGAATTTTCCTATGTCTCTGAAAACATTTATTTATTATTTTTTTATTTTCAATTTTCCCTTCTTAGGGGAAACTCCTTGCTGGACATTTTGACCTGGACAAACTTCCTCCCACTTCAACACAATAAGCCCTGGGGTGCCTGGGTGGTTCAGTCTGTTAAGCATCTGACTCTTGGTATCAGCTCAGGTCATGATCTCACAGCCCTGAGACTGAGCCCTGGGCTCTGTGCTGAGTGTGGAGCCTGCTTGGGAATCTCTCTGTCCCTCTCTCTCTCTCTCTGTCCCTCCCTTGCTCATGATCTCTCTCTTTCTCCAAATAAATAAAAATTAACTTAAGAAAAAACTCCTCACTTCCTCCTTCAGAATATATATATATATATATATATATATATATATATATATATATATTTCCCAGTCTCTTAGTGAATGGTGCTAAAATTCTATTGGTAATATAAGATAACAATCTTTTAATCCTCTTGCATTTTTCTCTCTCCCATCCCCCTGTTTCCAATCACTCAGTATGACCCAATGACATCTTGGCAATGTCATTCATATTCTTCCTTCCTTCCTAATCCCATTTGAACAATTCTGTGAGTAAAGCCTGTAGCACAGAAGTGTGTGCCCCCTTACTATGGACACCACTGTCTTCTTCTATTGCCACCTCCGTAGTGTAGGCCACCTCTGGATTAGTGGTGACCTTCCTCTGGATTATTATGATACACTTTAACCAGAGAGCAGCTTAAGCCAAAGCAGGCTCAAAAGTCCTTGAGGAATTATAGAATATCAGGGATGAAGGAAGCTTTCATCTAGGAAGGGAAATGATGTTTGGAGAAATTGAGAAATGTCCTTGATGTTAAATAAATATAAGTGGCACTAGAACCAGGTGTCCTAATTCTTACTCTAGAATTCTTCAATTCCTTCACATCCTTTCTAGAGCTTTCTTAATGTGTGTCCTGCAAACACCAAAAATCCTTAGTCAACGATTCGAGGTCCTCTACAAACTGACTACCAGTTCACACTTCCACCTTACCTCTCCTTGTCCTTTGGAGACTTCCCATCATTATACCCTTTTGTTCCTGCCATCCTCTGTGTAGTAACCTCTGTGCCTCCATCCTTTATCAGTTGAAAATATTCTTATGGAGGTGCCTGGGTGGCTCAGTCGGTTAAGCATCAGACTCTTGATTTTGGCTCAGGTCACGATCTCATGGTTCATGAGTTTGAGCCCTGCGTGGACCCCAAGTTGGGCTCCAAGCTGACAGTACAGACCCTGATTGGGATTCTCCCTGTCTCCCTGTCTTTCTTCCCCTCCTCCACTCAGGCTCACATGCTCTCTCTGTCTCTTAAAACAAATAAACCTAAAAAAAAAAAAAAGAAAAAAAAAAGAAAAGCTTCTTATGATTCAGAGCCAAGATGTAACCTAGTCTATTTAGTCGAGTCTTTCTTGTAGATTCCTGTTGAGATGATCTTTTGTCTGCCCTCTAAACTTTAAAGCATTTGAATGGACTGTTGTTATCACTTCATAGTAATACGGATTTTACATAAAAGTGTAGATTTCAACATTCCTGCAAATTCTGTGCTTGTTAAGCGCAGGGAAAAGGAATTCTTAATCTTTATTTCACTCAAAGCATGTAGAATGCAGCTCTTTGTGCAGTTCAGGATCATGAAATATTTTTAGACAAATAAGTCATCTTATCTGTTTAGGTACAGGTATTAATTATAATTATACTCACAAAGAAGATGTCTAATAGTATGAAAATTTTGACAAAATAGCCAAATTACTTAATTTTTGATATCCTATGTTAGAGTGTTCACACCAAAGGGAGTGCATGATATTGGAGTATGAGATGAAAATGTTAGAACTTTTCTCTTGATCTTTTAAAAATTGCTATTTCTTGTGCAGGTTTTATAATGTATATAATTGATTACTAAAGAAATACATGTAGATCATTTACAAATGAATTCATTTGTAAATAGGAGGATATGAAGGATATGAAGTAAAAAACTTACACTGCTGGCGTGCAACCAGAAACGTATGAATGAGAGTTCCATTTCTGGCAGTGCTGACAAGACTGTTCTGGACAAGCCACCCACTGCTTTAGAGTTTCTCTAAATAGCTTGCTATAACTAAAGTCAGGGGAGTTTCTCTTTGCCTAGTATTCAAAATAAGTGTTATGCATGCTCACCTACATTGTAGTCTTGATTCCCATGTCTAAGAAAGTTCCAGTCTCCTTAGTGATACAAGTGAAGCTTAGGGTTGATCTTTATTGAGGGTCAAGTCATATTTTTCTGGCTTTTGGTAGATGAACTAGCAGATAGGGAAATGTATTGGCACCTTTCCTGACCTGAAGGTTCTCTTTGTGAGTGGACTACATGGCTGCCACAGCAGCTGACTGCAGGATACTGAAGTTTGGATGTCTACACATTATCGATTTCCAGATGTATAGTTTTATGAACCAATATCAACTACCCCATATGTATTGTTCCTAGGAACAGTCAATAATTTGTGAGCAAAAGACTGTTTTTTAAGTCAGAGGTTTATATATATATATATATTTAAAGTTTATTTATTTATTTAGAGAAAGAGAGAGGGAGAGGTGCAGAGAGAGAGAGAGAGAGAGAGAGAGAGAGAGAATCCCAAGCAGAATCCACACTGCCAGCTCAGAGCCTCACAAACTGTGACATCATGACCTGAGCCAAAATCAAGAGTTGGATGCTTAACTGACTGAACCAACTAGGTGACCCATATTTTTATACTTTTTAAATGTAAAAAAAATGTATCTTTCCTGGATAGAAATGTATATTCTGGGTTACTTTTTTTAACTTATGACGAATACTGGGAACATTTGGTAAGATAGGTATGAAGCAACCTTTTAAAATTTATAAAGCATCTATCATAACAAATTAAAAGTGTTTTATTTACCTTTGAATAGGCAGTACATACATATAAATACTCAAAAAATAGAAAATAGTTTACAGTGAGAAAGACCTTTCTCCCAACTCTCCCCCAGTTGTCAAGTTCCCTTCCACATTGGTAATCAGTGTAACTTGTTTCTAAGCTATTTCTCCCTTTCTTGAGGAAATAGTACACTACAGGCATTCTTTTCCTGTGCTTCTTGGAGATATTTTCACCTTAGTATGTGTATCATCACCTCAGTCTTTCTTTTTTCTTTGTGTTTCCTCAGATTTATAACCATTTCTGTACATATGCAGCCAAGTTTATATTTTTTTAACCAATCCCCTATTGATGAATACTTAGATTTTTCAGTATTTAAAAAACATAAATTTGTGATGAATTATCTTATTACCAAAGGTACATCTGCAGGATAATTCCCTAAAATTGGCCTTTCTGGGTCAGGGCATGTTCATTTGTGATTTGGAAAGCTACAGGCAACTTATCCTCACTAGGAGTCTCCCCAGTCTCCAGTCCTGTTAGCAACACATGTGGTTCCTGGTGTTTGAAGTTTTGCCCATAGAGGCATTACCAAACTTTTGGACCATTGCCAATCCAATGGGTAAAAAATGGCATCACAGTGTAGCTCTAATGATCATTGCTCTCATTGTGACTAAGGGTGCATCATTTTCTTGTACTTAAAAATCATTTGTACTACTGGGTAGCTCAGTCGGTTAAGCGTCTGACTGTGACTCTTACTTTCAGCTCAGGTCATGATCTCATGGTTGTGAGATCAAACCCCATATCAGGCTCTGGGCTTGAAGTGTGGAGCCTCCTTGGGATTCTTTCCCTCCCTTTCTCTCACCCCCTTCCTCTCTCTCTCTCTCTCTTTCAATAAATAAATAGATAAATAAATAAATAAATTAAAAAAAAAAGAATCATTTGTATTCTTTTAGGATATGTCTTTTCATAAACATTGCTCATTTTTAAAGAATGTTTATTTATTTTAAGAGAGAGAGAGAGAGAGAGAGAGAGAGAGCATGGCGGGGGGAGGGGCAAACAGAGGAAGAGAGAGAATCCCAAGCAAGCTCCACTCTTGGTGCAGAGCCAGACACGGGGCTTAATCTCATGACCTTGGGATCATGGCCTGAGCCAAAATCAAGAGTTGGTTGCTTAACCAGCTGAGCTACCCAGGCACTCTAATTTGCCCATTTTTTAATGTTTTTTTTTCTCTCCAATTTGAAGGACTTCTTTTTCTATTTTTTGCATATATATATGAAATCAGCCCCTTCTCTGTATGTGGATTGCAAATGCTTTTTTTTTTTACTAGTTTGCTGTTCATCACAATTTTCTCTGAAATCCTTTGCAACATTAAATCACTAATTTACTGAATTTCAGTCAGAATAAAAACAAGAAATACAACTAAACAGAAAAGTTTTGAAGAGAAAAATAAATTTTAATGTGGGATAATTAACAGTAAATTTCAAAGTAACATGTGGCTAATTCCACTTAGCTGAACAAACAAACAAAAGCAGAAACAGATCCATAAAACACAAAGAACAAACTGGTGGTTTCCAGATAGGAGATGAGTGGGGGGGAGTAAACAGAATAGGTGGAGGAGAGTAGGAGGTCCAGCTTTCCAGTCATGGAATGAATAAGTCACAGGGATGAAAGGTGAGCATAGGGAATGTAGTAGTGTTGTGTGGTGACAGATTGTAGCTACACTAATGGTGAGCAGAGAATAATGTATAGGGTTTTTTTTTTTCAATATATGAAGTTTACGGTCAAACTGGTTTCCATACAACACCCAGTGCTCATCCCAAAAGGTGCCCTCCTCAATATCCATCACCCCCCCTCCCCTCCCTCCCACCCCCCCCTCACCATCAGTCCTCAGTTTATTCTCAGTTTTTAGGAGTCTCTTATGCTTTGGCTCTCTTCCACTCTAACCTCCTTTTTTTTTTTTCCTTCCCCTCCCCCATGGATTTCTGTTAAGTTTCTCAGGATCCACATAAGAGTGAAACCATATGGTATCTGTCTTTCTCTGTATGGCTTATTTCACTTAGCATAACACTCTCCAGTTCCATCCACGTTGCTACAAAGGGCCATATTTCATTCTTTCTCATGACCACGTAGTACTCCATTGTGTATATAAACCACAATTTCTTTATCCATTCATCAGTGGATGGACATTTAGGCTCTTTCCATAATTTAGCTATTGTTGAGAGTGCTGCTATAAACATTGGGGTATAAGTGCCCCTATGCATCAGTACTCCTATATCCCTTGGGTAAATTCCTGGCAATGTGTATAGGGTTTTCAAATCTCTATGTTGTACACCTAAAACTAACATAACATAGTGTGTCAACTAGAGTAACAAAAAAAATTAAAAAGGAAAAAAAGTAACATGTGGAACTTATGAAATTCCTTGTTTTCAAATGAAGATATTGTGGCTCAGAGATGTTAACTGCCATACACAGTCATATAGTAACATAATGGTAGACTATACAGTAAGCATTGTTGGTTGTCAACCTAAGACCTTTCTTTCCTTAAAAAAGTTTTTATTTATTTATTAAAATTTTTTTTTGATGTTTATTTAGTTTTGAGAGGCAGAGAGAGACAGAGCCTGAGTGGCGTTGGGGCAGAGAGAGAGAGAGGAAGACAAAGAATCTGAAGTAGGCTCCAGGCTCTGGGCTGTCAGCACAAGGCCTAATATGGGGCTTGAACTCACGAACCACGAGATCATGACCTGAGCCAAAGTCAGATGCTTAACCTACTGAGCTACCCAGTTGCCACCAACCTAAGACCTTTCATTCTTGGTAGCTGATTCTGATTTTTCAAGTGTCCACCGTTGTGTTACTGCCCCAGAGCTAATCCTGATTGGTCTCAGCCTTAAGAGGGGTCTTGTCAACTCATACTGGTAACTGGCCAAAGAATTGTTGAAGGGCTTCCAGTATAAGTTCTTTGGCTCAGGGCATCTGGGTGGCTCAGTTGGTTAAGCGCTGCCTCTGGATTTTGGCTCAGGTCATGATCTCATGGTTTGTGGGATCCAGACCCATGGCAGCATGCTGTTAGCAAGGAGCCTGCTTGGGATTCTCTCTCTCCCTCTCTCTATGCCCATCCCCAGCTCATGCTCTCTCTCTCTCTCACTCTCAAAGTAAATAAACATTAAAAAAATTTTTCTCTGGCTCATGCAAGTAAACACATACCCTCCTTTCTTTAGCTGCACATTGCTGAATGAGATTTGATGCCTAGAACTGAGGCAGCCATTTTGTCACCATGAAGGGCACTAGCCTAAAAGGGAACTGCTTGCTGAAGATGGCAAAGAAGAATGGAAACCTAGTGCATGTGCACGTGCATGTGAGAGTGGGTGATGGATGATGTTGTTGAGCTGCAGAATTAACTGGTTTCAGAAACTTTCTGCCGTGGATTCCTAGTTATACAAAACAGTAATCTTAATTGCTTAAGCTAATTGAGTTGTGTTCTTTTTTTTCTTCCTTCCTTCCTTCCTTCCTTCCTTCCTTCCTTCCTCTTCCCTCCCTCTTTCCTCTCTTTCCTTCCCTTTCTTTCCCTTCCCTTCCCTTCCCTTCCCTTCCCTTCCCTTCCCTTCCCTCCCCTCCCCTCCCCTCCCCTCCCCTCCCCTCTCCTCTTTTTTCCTTTCCTTTTCTTTCTTTCTTTCTTTCTTTCTTTCTTTCTTCACTGGGAGCTCAAAGTTTTCTAACTGATACAATACAGAACCTAAATCTCCTACTCCAAGCTAAGTGAAGTTTCGAGTATGTTATGTTTTGTGCACACAGACATCAGATATGAAAATTTTACAATTTTTATGGAGAAATATATTGAAAAACTTTTTTTCTAGGATAAAAGCAGGTATAGAATACATATTTACAAACCTAACTAAATGAAATGCATAGGTCTTTACCATTATTTCTCTTCAGTCAGGCAAAGTCACTTGTTCTTTATTGCAATTATTTTTCCAAACGGGTGGAAAGTTTTGTTTCTTTGTGACACTAAAGTCAGGGCTGATTCTTACTGTAAAAGATCACACTTGTGCATTTGTTTTAGCATTCTCTTTCTTGACAGTGGGGTGTAAAATATAAAATAAGAGCCTCTGTGTATCACTCAAGGCCCTCCAATTCCATCTTAAGCTTATCTCTCCAACCCAACTTTTCACCATATGTCTTGATTTATCCTTTGTGCCAGAAAACCTGAATTAATGTCCTCCTCACCACCCCCCCCATCCCCCCTCCACCTCCCCAGTGAGCTCCTCACGTCCTTGCTGCTGTGTTTACCTCACATTGTTGTTTCCCTCTCTTTTCAGGGCATGGCTTTATGTCTGTGCTGGATGTCCAAATCCTGTCCCTCCCATCTTCAATCCCACCTTCCCTGTGAAATTTTCTATGATACTCCCTTTCTCTGCTCTCAACCCTGGTGGAAGTATTGCCTTTGATTCTGAATTCCCAGAGCGTTTCATCTTTGCCTTTTTAAATAAATTAATGCCTTGTATTTATCTTTATTTTTTTTTTCTGTATTTTTCTTCTGGCTACTTTTCCTTGCTTTTTGAATATTTCCAAATTTGCAAGTATGACTTTAAAAAGGAAATATCTAGGGGCGCCTGGGTGGCGCAGTCGGTTGAGCGTCCGACTTCAGCCAGGTCACGATCTCGCAGTCCGTGAGTTCGAGCCCCGCGTCAGGCTCTGGGCTGATGGCTCGGAGCCTGGAGCCTGTTTCCGATTCTGTGTCTCCCTCTCTCTCTGCCCCTCCCCCGTTCATGCTCTGTCTCTCTCTGTCCCAAAAATAAATAAAAAACGTTGAAAAAAAAAATAAAAAGGAAATATCTAAATAATTTTGAATAACCCAACTGGAGCCTAAGCTCCTTGAGGAAATACATATTTGCTTCATTTTTATAACTCTCCAATAGCATAGCACTAACACTGAGCCTTGCCCACAAGGTGCAGCAAATATTTGTAAAATAAATAAATATGTTGGATATCTTGCCATATTTTTCTCAAATACTACTTTTATAGCTTGCTTATGTTTACTTGTATCAATTCAACTAGCCATCAATAAATCTCAAGAATGGTCTCTTGGTGTTGAAGAGTCAATTACACCCTATAATTCTTCAAAAAGGAAAGGATCTGAATAGTGTCTGGTACTGTTGGTCAGAGTAACCATAGCTACAGTTCTTGCTAGCCATGGTAGGATCTAATAATTACAAGTTGGATTTTTTCTCTGAATTACTGCCCCACCTTCTCCCATTGTCCCTAGAACATATAGAACAGAAAGCAGGACAGAAAGACTCTAAGAAACGTATCTATTAAGTCATTAAACTTTATTAGCTTTTTGGGCGGTGGGTATTGAGCTATAATTGTTTTGCAGTGGACTGATCATAATGTGCTTTTAAATTTTACATGTTTCCATAGTAATATAATTTATATTACAGATTATGTATATATAATATAGATTTATATTATCTTCTAATTAGTGTTATATTCTAGATTATAAATTCCTTATGGGGGGACAATATTTTCTCTTTATGTCAGTGCAGGTCCTCCAGGAAGCAGAAACTAAAACAGTAAGAAGTACAGGAGACTTACTGGGGTGAAAGATAAAGGTGAGAGAGAACAGATGTAGGCAGGGAAAGCCTTTGGATGGGAGTATAGTACTCACACAGCAAGTCCTGTGACTTGGGAGTAGGATGGAGGGAGGTATGGTCAGAGCCTCACACTGGTGCAGCCCCAAGAAAGTCTTGGCCAGACCAACAGAGAGCTCTGGTGCAATGACGGACCACAGAGAAGGACCACGTTGGGCAGAAATAGTTGGGCCCTCACATCCTCCATGCTCCGTCATCAGCTGGAATTGAAAACTGTAGTTGATGGACAGGGTGGCACACTTGGGTGCTTTCAGCTACCTGCACGTTTTGCAGCAAATTCTCCCTTGAAGGAAAAGCTCAGGGACTTCCTCCATGTTTAGTGCCACACTGAACATGATAAAACATATAGACTGGTAGAGAGCAGAACTTTAAGAAAATGAGTGTATAAATTGAAAGTATTTAGTTTTCTTCAGTGCTTCTAACAATGCACACACTATGGCCCATTTGTAGATGAGCAAGTCTTTCTGTGAAAGTTATTACTCAAAATTGGAGAATTAGCATAAGCTGTGACTGCATTTTTTCCAGTATTTCCAAGTGCCTTTAAAGTTTGCTTAGAAATCATGGACTCTGAATGACTAAATCATGTTTTTCACTTGGACAGTGCTTAATTTGCCTTGGATTAAAGCTATGGCTAAATTTAAATATGGGTGGAAATATACACAGCCATATGTTAAAGCTAGTGGTAACTACTCCAACTTGCTGTCATGTCATGCTATGACTGTGTTTACACTTCACACATGAGTGTACATATTGATCCTTCACCTTGTAAGGAAGGTGTGATTATCTACGTTTTATAGACAAGGAAGTTGAAGCTCAATAGGGGAGATCTCCCAAGTGAGGTCACACATTTAGAAAGTGGCAGGGCTTGGAATGGAACCCAAGAGTCTCTCACTTCTCAGCCTGTTGGTTTTCTACTTGCTAGGATGCCTCACTTGATAGTTTTCACACAAACAATTATATACACAAGTTAAATCTCAAGGTCTGTGCAAGAAGATAGGAGGAAACTAAGTTTTGCTGAATTTTCTTTTACTATATCACTGTATTAATTCAAATATTTGAAAGGTGAAAATGGCAATCGCTTTAATTCATAGCACATACAATTTAACTGGAGAATATTAGCAAGATTTTATTACATGCCAATTATAGCAGTTCATGTGTGCACAAATGAAATGAATACATACTACAAATTTTTGTGAAAAGCACTAGCTATATTTTTTTCTTCCAGTTGGCTAAACATTATGGCTATTTATCTCTTCCTTACCACTTTCCTATATTTTTGTTCACTGACAGGTTTCTAAATTCATATCAACAAAAGCATTTCTTTTTTTTTTTTTTTTTTAACGTTTACTTATTTTTGAGACAGAGAGAGACAGAGCATGAACGGGGGAGGGGCAGGGAGAGAGGGAGACACAGAATTGGAAACAGGCTCCAGGCTCTGAGCCATCTGCCCAGAGCCCAACGCGGGGCTCAAACTCACGGACCGCGAGATAGTGACCTGAGCCGAAGTCGGACGCTTAACCGACTGAGCCACCCAGGCACCCCTTAACAAAAGCATTTCTTAAGAATCTATAGGAGTGCCTGGGTGGCTCAGTTGGTTAAGCGTCTGACTTCGGCTCAGGTCACGGTCTCGCTGTTCCTGGGTTTGAGCCCCACATCAGGCTCAGTGCTGACAGCTTAGAGCCTGGAGCTGTTTCAGATTCTGTGTCTCCTCTCTGCCCCTCCCCTGCTTGTGCTCTCTTTCTCATGCTTTCAAAATTAAATAAACATTAAAAGAAAAAAGACAACGATCATGTTCTTAAAAAAAAAAAAAAGAACCTACAAGTATGTGGTGTTAGAATTTGTACTTAACGGAAATTAAAGATATTCAGAGTGAGCTAAATGGAAGTCATTTTACCAAGTCAGGAAACCACTTTACATGTATAAGATGCCCAAAATATGTTTTAGGAACAGATATTGGCCTTTTTGTGACAGCATTATTAGATTACTAGCAAATTCTTAATTTTTTATTTTGAAAATTCAAAGTATAACAAACAAGTGCAGTGAATAGCCAAAAGAACACCTGTGTCCCCATTGTATTGTTATGCCCCACCCCTTGCTTCACATTGTTTCTTTTTTATTTTTTAAAAACAAAAAAATGTTTACTTATTTTTGAGAGAGAGAGAGAGAGAGAGAGAGAGAAAGAGAGAGGGATTGTGAGTGGGGAAGGGGCAGAGAAAGACAGAGACACAGAATCTGAAGCAGGCTCCAGGCTCTGAGCTATCAGCACAGAGCCCAATGTGGGGTTCAAACTCATGAACTGTGAGATCATGACCTGAGCTGAAGTCAGACACTTAACCCACTGGACCACCCAGGTGCCCCTCATATTGTTTCTTAAAGTATCGCAGATATAGGTGAAGCACTTCTTGTCACACTCCCAGATCCCATTCCGTTCCCTCATGTATTAAGGATGACCTCTGTCATGAAATTGGTGTTTACCATTGTCATTCACATTTTTATTCTTAACTCCACTTACATATACATATATCCACACAACTCATGAGTAGTATATAACACTGTGTTGCATGTTTTCAAAGTTTGTGTAAATAGGATCAGACTACACATTGTTTCTGAGGTTTATCTATTTTGATACTTGTTATGTAATACACGCTCTAGAGGTCATTCATTATAGCTATTATGTAATAAACTATTAAATGAATATTGAATATATGACATGCTCAGAATCCATTCCCCTTGATAGGTAAGAGGTTGTTTCTAATTTTCACAAATTAGTGTTTTTCTACTCTTTTCTACTCTGGGGCAACAAAAATATTTTATATTTTTTCTCAATGTTTGAAATTTTTACTGCTTTACATTTAACTGTTTAATTCATCTAGTATTATTTCTTGGAGTGAAGTAAGTGGGGATCTAATTTTTTTTCATATAGATAATTATTTTTTCCAATATCACATTTACAATAGCTCTTATTCCACTGTGATGGTTAATTTTATATGTCAACTTGGCTAAAGTACCCAGAAATTTGGCCAAACAGTATTCTAGATGTTTCTGAGAAGGTACTTTTTAAATCTGAAATTAGTATTTAAATCAGTAGAATTTGAGTAAAGTTGATTACCTTCCATAATGTAGGTGGGTGGGCCTCGTCAAATCAGTTGAAGGCCTTAACAGAAAAAGACTGACTTCCCCAGAAGAGGAGGGAATTTTGTTAGCAGATTGCCATCAGACCTAAACTGCAGCATCAACTCTTCCATGGGTCTCCAGCCCACTGGCCTACCTACTTACTAAGGTTTGGACTTGCCTGCCTCCACAACCATGTGAGCTAATTCCTTAAAGTCAATCTCTCTCTTTCTCAATAGAAATGCACATGTAGATATATAGGTGTATAGATCTACAGACATACGTGTGCACATGGATCCTATCGCTTCTGTTTCTCTGGAGAAACCTAACACACTCACTGATTTGTATGCTATGTTACTTCCTCACTGCCAGATACCAAGTTTCTGTGTATGCTCAGATCTTTTTCTGCCACTATATTGTCTATTTTTCTACTCCTTTTCAACTTACTTATTATTTAATATCTGGATACTTCTTTTATGACTCGCTTGATGATTTCTTTAAAAACCAGCTCAAATTTTCTTGAAGTTGCTTCGAATTTATTGATTAATATGGTGAGAATAAATTGTGTTACTGAGTCATTTTATCCATGGCTATGGTATATCTCTCTACTTATTCAAACTTTCTATTTCATTTCTTGATAATCTCTATCTTTGCCCAAAGACTTTTTGTGGCTGATTTTTGTATTTATTTTGTATTTTTGTATTTATTTATTATCAGTGGAAACTTTTTTTAATTACAGTTTTACTATTGTGTTTCTATCCATTTTCTGCCTATATCTATCTATCTATCTATCTATCTATCTATCTATCATCTATCTCTACCTATATCTATCATCTATCTCTACCTATATCTATCTATCTATCTATCTATCTATCTAAGTAGGGGATCTGCTGACTTAACTGGTAATAGGGTTGCCTGAAACAAAGACCACATTTCTCAGCTGCATTTGAAGTTGGGGTGGCCGTTTCACTAAGTTCCAGCCAATGGTATGCAAGTGAACATGTTCTGTGAGGTGTTGAGGAAGTGTACTTAAAGGAGGGGTCATTCTCCTCTTGCCCTTCCCGTTGGTGGTATAAGAACCTGGTGACTGAAGCATTAGGCAAGTGGTTTAAGGACCTGTTTACGTGCACTTAATATATTCCCTGGATCTTACTATGGAATGGAGTTTCTGGTCAAGTTGGCAAAAACGGGAAGTTCCCTGATTTTTAAAAATTTAGGGTTGTTTCCTTTGGCAAAAACCTGAAACTTTAAGACTGAATTAACGCTTCTCATTAATTTTTTAAAAACCGTGCCGAAAAAAAAACCATACTGAATTTGATGTGCCATTATTTACTTAGTATTTTTGAATCTATGTTCATGAGACAGATATAAATTTTCTTTTATTATACTGTTACTATTCTGTGGTGGTATTGCGGTTATATTGGCATTCTGAAATGAGATAAGTAGACTTCTTACATTTTCTGATCACTGCAACAGTTTCTGTAAGATTAATATCAGTTACTTGAAGTTTTTGTAAAACGGCCTACATAATTTTCTTAGCCTGATTTCTTTTGGTTGAGCAGACTTTGGCTCACTATTGTTTCTGCATTGGCTATTGTTTTATTTCAGTTTTCCTCATTTTTTAAAATGTTGATTTATTTTTGAGAGAGACAGAACACAAATGGGGGAGGGGCAGAGAGAGGGAGACACAGAATCCAAAGCAGGCTCCAGGCTCTGAGCTGTCAGCACAGAGCCTGACGCGAGGCTCAAAGCCACAAACTGTGAGATCATGACCTGAACTGAAGTCGGGTACTTCACCGACTGAGCCACCCAGGCGCCCCTCCTCCTGTTTTTAATATCTACCTTCTCCCACTCCTCACCTCCAGTGTTTCTCTGACCCATTGAGTCTCCCTGCCTTCCCTATATTTGCTGACTTCATGAACCTGTACCACTGATCACCTAGAATTTCACGATGGAATTCACTTGATAGTTTGCTGCTGCCTCCCTGCTGTGCTTGGAAAGAGATAGGAGCAAGCAGACCCCCTTCCTTCCTCTTTTCCACCCAGTATCATCAGTCTTACCACAACTGGCATCCTATACTCTGCCAATAGAAGTAATTTCTTTACTGGAAGACTAGCGCCATTATGTTTGCTTTTCTGCTGGTTCTCACAGGGCAAGCCCGATGAAGTCTGAGGTACTGTATACAACATATTGGGGGGTGTCTCTGGTGACACTTCCTTTTGCTTCTGACCTGACTCAGATTCTCCACTCCCATGCCCCAGCCACCCCTGTCCTCTTCTCGTTGGCTAAAAATACCTTCCTCAGAGTAAAAGATCTGGCCTCTTGCATCATTTCTCTCTTATTTAGTGAACTTTGCTGTTCTGCATATGGGAGAGGAGAGGTTTCAGTTCCAGTTTAAGTTTTCCTTTATGTGCTGTGAGTCATGGACTTATAAACTGTATGCCTAATAACGGAAGTTTAGTAAAATTTTAATGTTAGTGAAGGAGTCATTTTTTTTCCTTTTTGTTTTTCCTGAGAATTTGATTAATATTAAGGCCCTCGTTCTGCACCAGGAGACACAAGGAACACCTGTTTTCTTTCCTGCTCGCTCATCTCAGGGGCTGGCTGGTCTTAGGAAAAGAGCTTCACTAACTTTTAGTGATTGTTGTCTCCCACCCTGGAAAGTGTGACCTTTATTAAAATTATTTGGAATCAGCAGTTCACTTATGATGGGGAGAAAGAAGTAGGAGAGGGAGATGGAACAATTAGCAATTCCTTTCAGCCTACATCGCTCTGAGAAAATCACCTCTGTTTTCTGAATTTCCAGAAAGCATAAGGACAAATGATAATAATAGTAATGATGATAAATATGTGTTCAGTTCTTCCAGGCCTTGTGCCAAGGAATTTACATGCATTACTTTATTTAATTCTTACAACAACCTTGTAAGTTACAATAATTACCTCCGTTTTATGGATGGCAAAACTGGTTTAGATGATTAAGAAGCTTATCCAAGATCACACAGCTGTAAGTGATGGGACCAAATTGAGTGATAGGTCTGATTCCAGAGACCACATTCTTGGCCATGAATACAAGAAATAACATGTTATCCCTTGTAAGAGGGGAACCCTTCTCTTAAAATGAAAACTTGGCAGAGTCCCACTGGGGGAAACCGCCTCGTAGAGCAGCTCCAAGTCCATCACCTCCGAGGCACCCATGCAGCGACCCCGCCCCTACATGCGGCTCTGGGTTGGTGGAGCCCTGTTTCCTCCAGAAAGTTTCACCACTGAGATAGACTGGCATGAAAAGACACAATTACTTTAGTCACTGCTGAGGGAGAACATGAGGAAAGTAAACCAAGAAAACACCCAGAGCGTAGAAATCATCCAGCTGGCAGTTTTATGATCCTATTCTTGCCTGTTTTCTCTCTGGGCTAGAGGTCTGTCCCCATCCTGGAAGGTGGTCCCAAAGGACTGGGACGTAGCTTCGCTCACCTTATCAGGGAGCCAGTTTCCAGTTTCAGCTGGCACCTTGCTTCCCTCCATCACGTGAGGCCGCTCCTTCCTCACTCAGTTTGCCCTGATCTCAGAGAGCTGGGCCTGCTGTCCACCAGGTGCCTGCTACCACGTTGATCTTCCAGTCCTAGGAGCCTCCTCTTCCTCTAGCAGCTGACAAGACTCAGGTGGTTAATGCAAGAATGTGCTGTTCCTGTAGGTTCAGGCATTTGCCCTGAGCCTGGAGGCTAAGGGCAATCACAACACCTCCAGAACTCAACAGCACAAGCAGAAGTGACAAGGCCTGGGTGGTTTCACCACCATGCTCTGCTGTTCATCACCTGAGGTAAGCAGTTGTAGGAAGAAGCTCACGGCAGCTTGTTTGTTCAGCAAGTGAAATCGTTCTGTAGAGAGCTGAATGCAGCATAGCCCAAGTAGACCAGTGCACCCAGCACCCTCTGAGTGGGCTTTGCTGGTTCACTCCCTCTGATCCCCATCTTCACTCATCTGCATGGAGCCTCAATCCATGGAGGGTGGGGAAGAGACTGAGCTCGAGGGGGATGGGGATCGACTTCTAGCAGCCCCTGTGCCTACATCAAGGGGAAAAAACATGCATCCTATATATCATTCTTGGCCTTCCTCATTCCTGTCCCTGAGATCTCTGCCAACCCTGACACCCGCCCTCGGAGAACATAAATTCAGCTGCAGAGCGAAGTCTCTTTCTTAGGGCAATTGTCCCAGTAAGTATCTCTTAACATATTTATTTTGGGTTCAGAGTAGGCCTTTAGAAACTCTTAGTTGTGATTTTTATTTATGGAAAAGATGTTGCTAAATTTGTATAATTCTAGCATTTCTCTCAGCAAGATGCTCAAGACTTTGGAATTCCATTCCCTTCTGAGTTGCTTTACAGCTTTTAGGGTGCCAATATTGTCTACACTAAAAAAACCCATTTTGCTGAGACCGAGGCTCACAGAAAATGAGTAACTTACAAAGAGGGCTCTGCTATGTATTGTCAAAATGTGGCCTTTTTCTTTGTTTGTTTGTTTTTAAATATCAAACAAACATTTTAGGGCCTATGAATTTAGCCAAGTATCACAAGATTTTAAGGAGTGGAGAAAATTCAGAAGCCCATCATAAAAGTAAATGTGGAAGATGGGAGCAAGTGTGTGAGGTCAGGAACCCTGTTTGGAGAGAACCATGCTTCCCCAGTCATGCGTGGTATCTTTTTTCTTCTTCTTATGTCTCCAGAGAATCTTAGGCTCCAGCTTTTTCTCACATTTGATTCTTAGTCTTGTATAATTAACTGCTGAGTGTCAGGAAGAACTTGCTCTAGGTAGTCGTTTTCCAAGGAAGATGAAAGACATCTGGGGTAGATCTGGTCCCAGAGTGAATTCTGGAGCCAACTCGCAGTCTGGAGCTGTCATGCTTGCCAAGCTAAATGGCATGTCCAAGAAAGATTGATGCTTATGTTGTAGTCCCCCGAGTTTGGGGATATTTTCTTATGCTGCATTATTGTGGCAGGAGCTGACTGATACATCATCCTTCTTTCTCCATTCTACTTTCTCTTGTGAAACAACACAATTCCTGCACCCCTGGCTCTGCCTCCATTTCTCTGGATCATTGGGACACAAGAGTCTAATGTCTCTTTTTCTCTTTTGGAACTCTGTGTTGAAGCTGGGAAACAACACAGTCTTTTTTCGGATATAAAATATTGTAAGCCTGAGGTTATAGGAAACTGAGTGTTGTCTGTGTGTAATCTCAACTGTCAGGCTATAAAGCTAAAAAGTTTGCCCTGTGCTCTGAGAAGAATTTAATCATTCCTTCCACAATTGTTTCATGTTCTTTGGAAAATCAGAAATAATCACTGGTACATCTCAGGACAATTGTACAATGAATAGGCGGATTGCTTAGTGGTAAAACGGAGTGCTGCCTTTCCCCTCCAGAGGGCCAAATACTTCAGATGTGGCAGGATCCATTTAACCAGATCTTGCTAAAAAGAATCTTAGCTATACATACATTTTTATCTTTGAGTAGCTATCGAAATCAGTATGTGGCATTTTATAGTTTTCACTTCAGAATTTCCTAACTAGTAAGAGTAAAACAATGTGTTAAAGATGACCTAGCCTGGTCCATACATCTCCACTGTGAATTACCTAAGTGGCCTTGAAACGTTGTGATGGAACAAATGGCAACACAAGTAACTTCTATGGTACCTTTGTCCAAGAAATTATGAGGGACCATTTTATTCCAAGTAGGGCCTTGCATGGCTGTATTAGATTATGACAAGAGAAATCCATAATAATAGAGGTGAAAAATGGCATTACTCTGTGCAAGACCCCCAAGTTTAAAATTCATGCCTACATCTGAGTTGTAGCTTCATCTTCCCTCTGCTTTGGATGATTTCAGGCTCCTTTTTCAATCCACATTTTACTAGTTCTTCTTTGTCTATCCTAATTCCCACAATCTCTTATCTTTTCTGACTCATTTTGCTTTTTTAATTTAAAGCATGTAGGTCCTACATTCAGGGGGAGCTGCTTTATTATTCCAAGGTGTTCTAGAATCCATCTACACTTACAAGTATTTGCACAACCAGTAGAGGTTGAAAGTATAATCACAGTCATACAGTCATATACATTCCCTTGCCTGACACACACACAGACACACACACACACAGACACACACACACACACACACACGCACACAAGGATCCTCACAGGGCTGTCACGTACAAATGTATAGCTTGTACACAATAAACTGTACGTGGCCCTAGATCCTCACGCTCAGGATGAAACTCATTTGTCTACACCACACATTTTAGTACTTGTGTTAGTGGTGTTCTCTAATTATTTTATATCCGTAAGGCTTGTCTCCATGACAAGGCAAAGTTCTTAAGGGCCAGTCCTCAAAAAGAACATCTTTAGAGCTGCCAGAATTCGACACATACCACTAGAAGCAAAATAAGCATGTCTTGTTGCATGTATTTTTCCAGCCATCCCACCCCTTTACCATACACCTGCACAGCCACTGTGTTCAGACTCCATCTCCTTCCTCTTCTTCAGGAAGGGGAGTTGGGAAGACACACGGTGCCCTTTTCTCCAAACAGTAATTAGAATGCCTCTTATTTCAGTTACCAAAATAAGAAGACAACTCTATCATGAGTCCATACGAGTAAAATGTGTGGGTGGGGTGTGCATGCATGCATACATACACTTAGTCTTAGGATATGTAAGTCCAGAAAGACAAGATCATAAATCATCTACCTTTATTAAAACTCACATCGAATACTCTCACCACTTCAGCACTATCACGTCCAGCAGTAATGACCTGGACTAATGGATGGTAGGAAAGTCCTGGAATTGAGGGGATGGTTTTTTAACTTTTGCTTCTGCCACACACACAGGTGAGTGCGGAGGACAAGGACATGTGCTCAGGAGCTGACTGGGCTTAATTTGCATTCCTGCTTTTCTACTGCCTCTTGTGTCTGCTTGTGAGATCTTGACTAAACTCTGAGAGCCTTCTTCCCTCATTGGATCATAACTACCTTCCTTCCAGGGTTCTTGTGAACATTAAATGGGTTCACACATCTCAACACCAAGAGCAGTGCCAGTACAATGTAAATACTCAACTTAGTCTTAAATATTTTTGCATTATCTCCTTTTTCTGAGCTTCAGATCCCAGATGATAAAACCTGTAGGATTCAAAAGATTAGATGAGGTAAATATGCAAAAGTGCTTTGCTATGTATAAAGAACTACACAAATACAAGGCATTAGTTCTTTCAAAGGGCCACCTTTAAACATAGTATTGATTTCTTTGCTTTTTCTTGGAAATTTCTCCTAAATTGATGAGTTCTTTGCTTATGTGATTTGAAAGCAGAATCATGTTGGCTATTATTTCAGACACTGTTGTTAAGTAAAAGATGTCAGACCATACTTCTAAAAGTTAATTCAAGGAACAAGGCGGAGTGTGAGGGAATGAAAGGAAGTGAGACTATGAAGGGAGCCATGGTGAGGGGGAAGTTATTGAAGGAGCAAACTGAGATGTGGCCAACTGCCTGGTGTACATGAATGCTCCTGTCATGAAACTGCTGTGAAACTCTTGAGTTTGCTGGTAGCTGAGTGATACAAGTTACAGGCACTACCCAGTTGCAGACAAAATCCCATGCTGCTTTCAGTGGTACATGCCACCCTTGACATCACTGCCTGTGGTTGCACAAGCTGTCAGGGGCCACCAGGAGAGTGCCCCACACATGTATGGGACGCTGTCATCTCATTTCACAAAGAGGCTTGTTCTGGTTCTCTGCCACTTGACTTCTAATTCAATGTGTTGATCCATGTCGATGTGTAGGTGGCCTTGCTACCTCTGTGTCACTTGAAATTGTTTAAAGCAGGGCACAACTATGTCCTTCTGGTGAATTACTTATACCTCAGTTCACTGCCTCTCATTAAAATTGAGGTTAGGCTTAGGCAAACACTGGCACTTGAAGGAAGAAGGTGAAATTTAAGGGATGAAGGTCCCAGAGTGTCTGACTCCTAGCCTCTGCAGGCCTGTACATTATATAACTTTGTGTCCTTTTTTTTAAATGTTTGTTGTTGAGAGAGGGAGTGCAAGTGGGGGAGGGGCAGAGAGAGAGGTGGGGACAGAGGGTCTGAAGCATGCTCTGTGCTGACAGCAGAGAGCCCAATGCGGGGCTCAAACTCATGAACTATGAGACCTGAGCTGAAGTCAGATGGTTAAATGACTGAGCCACCCAGGTGCCCCCATAGTTTTGTGTTCTTAATCCCCACCTGCAAGTTCAGCCCTAGGCCCATGCATGTTAGTATGTCCTTCTTTCCTCTCTCCCTTCCTTCCTCCCTCCCTTCCTCCCTCCTTCCCTTTCTTTCTTCCCAAATATTTCTGAGTGCCAACTCCATGTCAGATAGCCAGGATTCACCAATGACTAAATCCCCATCCTCATGAAGTTTACATTCTAATTTTTAAGATAAAATCAGACTATAGAAAGTAGAGATTTCATTATTTTTATTAAAAAAACCTTTTAAGTATGGTTTTAAAATTACAGAGTAATTCATGCTTGTTATGGACTGAATGTTTGTGTCCTCCCAAATTGAAGCTCTTGTGGCCAGTGAGATAGTATTTAGAGATGAGATGGTGCTTTTGGCAAATCAGGGTTAGATGAGGTCATGAGGGTGGGGCCTCCATGATGGGATTAGTACCCTTATAAGAGGAGACCACCCCCCCCCCGCCCCCACTCAAGAGCTTGTTCCCTCTCCCTCCCCTTACATGCACAGAGGTCATATGAGCACACAGAGAATGTTGGCCACTACAAGCCAAAAGAAGAGGCTTCAGAAAGAAATCTTTCCAACACCTTTATCTGGACTTTCCAACCTCCAGAAAGATAAGAAATAAATTTCTGTTAAGGCACCAACTCTATGGTTTTTGTTATGACAGCAAGAGCTTACTAATACAAATGCTCACTATAACACATGCAACAAACAAGAAAGTATAAAGTTAAGATCACAGACTTAAGGGTCTAGAGGTGACATTAGACCTGAAGATGTATTTTGTTTGGCTCACTTGGTATTTTTTAAACAGTTTTGTTGAGATATAATTTACATACCATACAATTCATCCATTTATATAATGAGCAATTCAGTGGCTTTTAGTATATTCACAATGTTGTACATCCATCATCACAATCAATTGTAGAACATTTTCATTATGTCAGAAAGAAACTGTGAACCCGTTAGTAGTTACCTCACCTTTCTCCTCATTCCCCCCTCCCCCCCAACCCCTGGCAACCACTAATCTTCTTTCTGTCTCTATAGACCTATTCTGGGGATTCAATTAAAGTAGAATCATATAATATGTGGTCTTTTGAGACTGACTTCTTTCATTTAGTATAACGTTTTCAAGGTTTATCCATGTTGTTGCGTGTATCAGTACTTCATTCTGTTTTATTGCCAAATAATATTCCATTGTATGCATATACCCCATTTTGTTTTTTCACTAATTGGTTGATGGACATTTGGGAATTTTCTACTTTTTTGACTATTGCAAGTATATTTATATATATAATATTTTTTGAGGATGTTGGTTTTCTTATCTCTTGGGCATATACCTAGGAGTAGAATTGCTGGATCATCTGGTAACTCTACATGTTTAACCACTTTAGAAAACTGCCAGACTATTTTCCAAAGCAGCTGCAGTGTGTGAGGGTCCCAATTTCTCCACATCCTCCCCAACACTTATCACTTGACTTTTTGATTTTAGTTATTCTAGTGAGTGTAAAGCAGTGTCTTATATCAATTCGTGGTTTTAATTCATTTTTCCCTGATGGTTAATGATATCTCTTCATGTTGTTCAAGACCATCTGTATGTCTTTTTGGAGAAAGGTTTGTTTAGATTATCTGGCCATTTTTTAAATTGGTTGATTTGTCATTTCAGTATTTTTTGAAAAATGAGCTATCACTTCAAGGCCAGAAGGGTTTATATACATACCTGAATCTCAGATGTCTGTGATAAAAATGTCCAGATCTGGTTCTTCTGGGCTGTAATTAAGGATTTGGGTAGAGTATTCTTTAACTATGAAAATTTGAAGCAAATATCTATACATTAATTTTAGGGAAGCTTATGTGAATTGAGGCAATCTGAATGCATTATACTAATATTCATAGCTTTTTAAAGTAAATTAGGCACATGTCTGGCAAAGCAATGCTCCTGCAAACTTTGTTGCTTCTCTCAAAGAAATTTCTTACATCAGCCTGATTCACTTGGTTTTGTCGCCTGCCTCGCCCTGTAGGTATTTATGATTTTGACCCCTGATGCTTCATTTGCCTGACGCAACTACTGTTAATAGTTTGGTAGATATTCTTTCTGATTATATCTCTGTAAAATGAGGTGAGGACATTTACTATTTCCAAAATAGCCTTCACTTTGAGTAGATTAATCTAGGAGGGCAGAAACTGTTTTAGGGAGATACCTGCATATTAGTGGAAGAAGACAATAGTGGGTTGGTTTAATGGCCATGAAAAGTAAAGATTCAGGGATTAGTTGAATGAGAGCACTTAAGACCCAGAAGAAACCAGAATTGTTGTGTGTTATGAAGTAGGTGTTGTTTTCCTGTTAGAGCTACATGAGCATGAGCGTGGGGTATATGTGATGAAGAGAGCCGCGGATATGGGAAAATGGGAGATGGGAGCTCAGGCCCATCAGTAAAAAGCTGGTGAGGGAGTTTCATGGGGATGCTGGGAATTAGGAAGACTGCAAGTACCAGAAAGCCCGCCCTGTGCTTTTAGTGAGTGACACCCAGCGCTCTTTTTCAAGTTGTTCTCTGTACTAAGTTGCAGTGACCTTCCATTATTCACAGATCTTCAGTGGAAGTGCACTACACAAAACAGCCTTTTCTTACTGGGTATAGAGGGAATGAAAAAGGGGATAGATAGTCCCTCCTTGTGCCCTGTGGTGGGGAATAGGACAGAATATGCTGGAGGGACGGCTGGCCAAGGGCTGACCAGGAAATTGGAATGAGAGTTGACAGGGGCAGTGTCTAAGAGAGGGTAAGCTTCCTCCCTAGAAATGTGCCCCTGCACAAAAAAAGTTAAAAGTGATTCCTTGAATACTTAAAGGAAAGGATAAAAACTGGAAAACTTGGGATAGCTAGGTAAAATTTAGATGAGATTGGACTATTCATACTATTTTGCACCCTTTTTTAAAAAATATAATATTTATCCTTCATATACTCAACAAATATCTATTGAACAACAACTACATGCCATGCTCTTTTTAGGCACCAGGGATAGAGCAGGGCATGATGGTGTAGACAAATTGCTTGCTCCTTGGACTTACAGTCAGAATATAGGTAAGCCACATCTTTTAAATAGTTGTGAAGTGTGTTACATTGTATGGCTGTTATCACAATTTATTTAACCAGTCACCTATTGATAGACCTTTAAGTGTTTTCCCCCAGTTTTTTGCTATTGAAAAAGAATCTCGCAATGAATAGAGGGGAAGAGATTAAGGAATGCTGTGGAACTCAGATTCTCACTCTTTCTGCTTCTCTTTTGAGCATGACTTTTGTGTGCTGGTCTTTTTCTTGTTGGCTACCTGGGCTTCTGTGTTGTTTCTGTGCCTGAGTTTTCCTTCAGCTCCATGGAGTCTTTGCTGAACTCCACACAGGAATAGAGTTTTCATTCTTGCCTGACTTGCCCTGGGACTGACTACTAGCCCTCCAGGCACTTGTCCTTGTTTAATGACTCAGATTAGCTTCTTGGGGCTCTGTCCCACCCCCACTGCTGGAACCTCTCTCCCTGCTCCCTAGCATCACCAGAAGTCTGGGATATTCACTGGCTTTGTGATCTTATGTTGGATTTCAAGCACTGGCAATGAGTACAGTCCTTTCCAAGGCCAAACTTTTTAATTTTTTATTAGTGGTTTTTATTTTGAAACATTCTCAAACTTTCCAAAAAGGTGCAAGTACAGTAAAAGAAACTTGTTTTTATGGAACTACTTTAGGGTAAATTGCTAACATGATGTTCTGTTACCTTTGCATATCTTAGTGTATAATTCCTAGAGGCAAGAACATTCTCAGAGAGAGTCGTAATACAACCATAAAAATCAAGAAGTTAACATCGGCACATTGTTAACATTTAATTCTGAGATCCCATTCAAGGTTCCTTAGGTTTTTTTAAATTTAGTTTTGTTTTTTGTTTTTATTTTTTTAGTAATATAGCTATAGCAAAGTATCCAGTCCAGAATCACGTGTTGCATTTAATTGTCATGTCTGTCACAGTTTCTCAGTCTTTCCTTGAGTTTCATGACTACTGTTTGAAGATTACACGCCAGTTATTTTGTAAAATGCCTCTCATGTGGGTTTTTTGTTTGTTTGTTTGTTTGTTTGTTTGTTTTTTAAATGATAAGATTCAGGCATCTTTGTCAGTCCTGTCTCAGAAGTGATGGGCACTCTTCTCATTGCAATCCCATCAAGTGGCACCTGGTTGCGATATTTTCCATATCTGATGATATTCATTTTGATCACTTGATTAAGGTGGTGCCTGAGAGGTTTCTCTACCATGAAATCACTCTTTCTCTCTTGTGATTAGTAAGCAGTTTTTGCAAAGGTGATTTGAGATAACTGTCTCTTATCAAAGTCTTCATTCATTCGTTTATTCATTTACTCATTCATTTATGTAAGTTTAGACTCATGGATTCCTATTTTATTTAATTGACTATTATCCATTCCTTTTATTATTTATTTAGAGACTCAAACTATCCCAGGAGAGATCAGCGGGAACCCCTTCAAGCTCAAAGCCAAAAACTCTTACCACCTACTTCATAGTGCCCTCTTCTTTCCAAGTGTAACAAATTCTCTACAAAGGTGATGTACTCTTCTACTATCCATTTGTTAGCTAAGGGAGGTTTCTCACCACTGAGAGCTTTTATTGATTTCCATCCCAGAAAACCTGGGTAGATTACTGTACCTAGACACTGAATATCAGTATATCAGAGGATCAAATTTTTGGCTCATGTCAATGTTTATTCTTGCTTTTTCTTCATTTATATACATTAAATTATTTTAAAAACAACTAAAAGTTATTCTCTGAGTACTAACATCCCTTAATTATGATGTAGTTTGCTATGAAATAATCAGCTTTTCATCTCTTGTTTCCCAGACTTAGAAATATTTACAATATTTATTTACATGCTTAATTCTAGCCACCTCAAAAAAGAAATACAGTGTCCCTATAACATATGAAATAAGAGAGTTAATAAGAGTTAATAAGAATGTAGGAATAGAAATCATTACAAGAGGAGAATAAATGTGTCATTCCCCTCTTTCCATCCCCTGCCCTGAGCCTCTGGCAGCTACAAATCTATTCTTTGCTTCTATGATTCAGTTTTTTTAGATTCCACATATATGTTAGATCATGCAGTATTTGTCTTTCTCGGTCTCCTTTCACTTAGTATAATGCCTTCAAGGTCCATCCATTTTGTCACAAATGGCAAGATTTCCTTCCCTTTTATGGTTGAATAATATTTCATTATATATACAATATTAATCCATTCATCTGTCAATGGACAAAGGTTGTTTTCATGTCTTGCCTATGGTAAATAATGCTGCAATGAATATAATGGTGCAGCTATCTCTTTGAGATTGTTTTTTTTTTTCTTTAAATACATACTCAGAAGTGGAATTGCTGGATCATATGGTAGTCCTATTTTTAATTTTTTGAGGAGCTCCCATACTGTTTCCCCTCATGGCTGTACCGATTTACAATTCTGCTAACAGTGTACATGGCTTCCCATTTCTCTACATCCTTGCTAACACTTGTTATCTCCTGTCTTTTTGATGATTGCCAGTTTAACAGATGTGAGATGATATCTCATTGTGGTTTTGCTTTGTATTTCCCTAATGATTATTGATGTTGAGCTCCTTTTAGTGTACCTGCTGGCCATTTGAACGTCTTCTTTAGAAAAATTTACATTTCTCACATGTTTCCATATGATGCTGGTATCGCCAGGAACCATACTTTGATAACCACTGCTCTAAACAAATTGTCAATTCTGTGTACCTAAAATAACAACAACAACAACAACAACAATAATGATATTATTATTATTACTATTATTAATTTTTAGCCATTGCCCCTTTCTGTCAATACTTTTTCTCCTACCTCCACCCATCAAGATTTAATGTTCCTTCCCTTTGTAGCTTATTTCCTATATGCTTCATCCATAAAGATCCTACCCCTCCTTTAAACATATGGGTTCTATCCTTCCCTGAGCCCCCATTACTGCTCTGATTGTAGAATATGCTTTCTTTATCACTCTGCCAGATACAATACTCCTTGATGAGAAAGGACAGATTCTTAATCTTTTGAAAAATCCTTTTAAATTGTTTTTCTAATTTAGCAGATCTCTTAAGTGGGATTCAAGTAGCATACAATTATATCTATGGTATGTTTTGGCTATTTCTTCTACCCTTGTTGTATAAAATCTAATATGAACTATAGCAAGACCCAGTATGTACATTTCCCACATTTTTCCATACTGGGAGCCAGGCTTGTATTTGACCTATTATATTAAAAGGGTTCTGTTTGTTCAGGGGTTTGTGAACCCCAAATCTCTTCTTTAGCTTTGTGTTTAATCCTTTCTAAAACAGTCTGTGACAGGAAAGGGAATGACTCTCAAATAATCCAAATTTAATTAGAAACACTGGATGCTTGTGTGTATGGTGGTGGGGAGGGGTGAGAGAGAGAAAGAGAGAGAGAGAGAGAGAGAGAGAGAGAGAGAGAGAGAGAGAGAGAGAAGCTCTGTCCCATTTGTTCTGCAACTAGTTCCAACCTTGCCTCAACCCCATGTCTCTTTCTGGCCATTTCTCTGTCCTCCATTAAATGCAGGGGCTAAATTCCCATAGCTTCATTTGTGTGTGTGTGTGTGTGTGTTAGCATGTGACTTCGGGCTGTTACACAGATATTTAATTACCAAAGAAGTCTAATAAGCTAATGACTGCCTGAGGCATTTGCTGGGAAGGGGCTTTGTTGACCCCCTCTCTGAAAGCTCTTTCTGCCAGTCACCTGCCTAGACACAGAGAGTCTTGCACTCACATAATTTCCCCAAAGAAGGGTAAACATGGGGGTTACCTTGGAGATGGCTTTTCCCAGAGTTTGAATACTTGCTTTTCCCACCCTTGTCCAGAGAGGCAGGTTGCCAGAACATTATACAGAGTTAGCCTTCTTGGTTATCTCATAAGAACAAATATTCTCCAGACTGTTACTGTGGGAAAATATTAAAAATAATATTTTTCAAACTCTGTTATAAAACTTTGTCACCTATATTTTTGCTAATTTTTGTAAGATGAGAAAAATATGCATTTTATTTGGAAGTTAGTCACATTTTTTTAAGAAAGAAAAATGAATTGTTTAAAATTGTTCCATAATTTATTTGCAGAATGATTAGTAATCTTTATTAGTTAATGCTCTCTCCCACCCCCAAGAAATCATCCTGAATGACAAGTCTTTTTCTTTGACATAGAAACTTGAATTGGCTTATTGTACGTTAAGCCTTTTGGACTTGAGCTGTGGCCTCATAAAAGTTTCCTGGTATCTGTAAGCCCAGTTTGGAAGGCCTCAGATGCCTTCCCAGTGTAGTAAGGTTATATCTGCCTATATTGGTGCCCAATATTTTTCAATCTCTTACCCTATTCTTCTATGATTAGGGTTTCTATATTCCAAGAAAATAAGGAAATAACATGGTCCAACTCTAAGAAGATTTAAAAAGTTGTTTCATATGCTATACAGTGCTTGTGTACAAAGACATAATGGAAATGGTCTACATATAAAACTGACTAATAATAATGAGCGTGATTTGGAAGCGAAAAAGGAGGTCTGAAAGGATGCACTCCCAAAGTGAGAAAAATATGTTATGGGATACATCACAGACCTGACCACCCTCTAGGGCTTAAACTTTCCAGTCCACACAATTTCCAACACAATGTTTAGGTTAGAACTTGAAAATGTAGTTAGAATGGGCCTTTAGGTATAGAGGCCAAAAGAAGAAAATATTTAAATACAACTCCTATAGTTCAAAAACTATAAAAAATGTGAATTACTTATCTATAAAGAAGAAACAGCTTCAACAAAAGTGATGTGGAAGAATATTGATGAAACACAAAGGTGGCAAGTCACTGGGTCAGTGCCCAGATACTAAGACCTGTGGGTGACACAGTAACCCAGAAACACATGATGTGGCTGCTGGGGACAGGCAGGAGAGGTGGGGTGGCAATGTGTAGTGGGTAATGTAATCCCAACACGGGCAGTGTATATGCTATGCTGGGTTGTGTTTTTACTGTGCCTCATGCCACTCCCTGGCGATGCTCTATTTAACTCGATCCCTTTTAGCCTTTCTAGGGTGACGGCTTGATGGGAGCAGCCTGACGAGATACGTTGGGTTTTTTCTTCTGATGAGGTCACACCAAGGTTCTACTAGCTGTTCGCTCATGAATTTGTAATGCAAACGGGTTCTCCTGGAGGCTATATAAACAGAAATGAAGCAGAAACATTCTGCTTTTTAAGGGGCAGACTAAGTATTAGATGTCACTGCTGGGATGCAAATTACAGTTCCAAGAACAGTTAAGTCGTGGGTACCTTGATTGGGGTGGATGGCTTTATAATTTTCTCCACTCTGCAGCTTGTTTGTTTATAATTTGTCCATCATGATCACTAATAGAATAATAATAATAATAATTTCTAAAGTAAGGTTCCCCTCCCCCTCCATTTTTTAAAACTCTTTAATGGAAATTTAGCAAAAAAACTTTAGGTGATTTAAGACTAACTTTCATGACCAGAAGAAGATTGAATTTGAATTAGAGGCGGCACATGAGAGTGAAAAAAGTGTGGATGTAGGAGCTAGGCAATTCTATAATTTAAAACCTGGTTTCTTCCTTGAGACCTGTGTGACCTTGGGCAAGTTAACTAAACGTGTTGACCTTCAGCTTCCTCATTTATAAAGTTGAGGTAATCACGTCTACCTCACAGAGTCATCCTCGGATTAAATGCAGCATGAATGCTCAGCATTGACACAGTGCCTGGTTCACAAACAGCTTGCAATCAATATTCATTTCTTTCCTCCTTGTATCAGTGGTAAAAGCTAAATGATTCATTTTTTCAGCTCCGGCTGTTAGGAGCACTATTAGTTGGTGTGTGTGTGTGTGTGTGTGTGTGTGTGTGTGACCACTTTCTTTCTTTCTGATGTTACAAGATGCTCCAGGTTTTATTTCTTGCCCTAGTCCAAGAATCAGCCATTTCTCCAAGGAGCCTTTGTTTTTAGAAACCAAGATCTGGGTGCTAGATGTACTCACATGTATTACTACCCCTTCAAATACATTTTATTTCCTACACGAGTTTTAGATTTACAGAAAAAAAATTGGAAAGGTAGTTCAAAAAGTACCCATATACTTGTTTCCTCTGTTGTTAATGTATTGTATTACTATGGTACGTTTATTACAGTTAATGAAACAATATTGATACATTATTATTTAAAAGAATTTTTTTAATGTTTACTTATTTTTGAGAGACAGAGACAGAATGTGAGCAGGGGAGGGGGCAGAGAGAGAGGGAGACACAGAATCCGAATCAGGCTCCAGGCTCCATGCTGTCAGCACAGAGCCCGACCCGGGGCTCAAACCCATGGACTGTGAGATCATGACCTGAGCTGAAGTCAGACTCTTAACTGACTGAGCCACCCAGGTACCCCAATATCGATTCGTTATTAAGTAAAGTCCAAATTTTCTTAATGTCCTCTTTCTGTCCCAGAATTATATCTAGGATACTATATTACCTTTAGTCGTCACATGTCCTTAGGCTCCTCTTGACTAGGACAGTTTCTCAGACTGGCATTGTTTTTGATGACCGTCAATGTTTTGAGGAACGTTGGTCAGGTGTTTTGTAGGGTGCCCCTCTAATGGAATTGGTGTTTTTCTTATGTTTAGAATGGAGTTATGAGTTTTGGGGGGTAATATCCACAGGTGAGGTGTCATTCTCATCACATCATATTAGGAGTTCATACTGTCGTTATGAGTTATCACTGTTGGTATTGACCTTGATCACCTGACTGAGGTGGTGGTCGGGTTTCTCCACTGCAAAGTTACTTTCTTGTCCCCCTACTTCTGTGCTGTTTCTTTGGAAGAGAGTTCCTATGCTCAGTCCATATTTAAGCAGGTATTAGTTTCTCCCTCCTTAAAGTTAGAGTATCTACATGAATTATTTGAAATTCTTTGCATGGGATCTTTAATCATTTTTTTGGTTTTGCTTTCCGATATCCATTTCACATTGGTGGAAGTGAAATGCCTGTTTATATTGGGCAAATATATGCTCTTGGACTTGCTAAATATTCAGAATTGATAATAGATAGGTATACTCTCAGTCCCACATTACTCATGTCTCATTTATTAAATCTGTGATAACATAGTGAGCCTTGTTCTGTTTTTCCTATTTGAATACCTGTTTCTTAAATAACACTATTTCAGCTTAAATCTATCGAAATATCACTACTAATTAAAAGTTGCTTTTTATTTTTAATATAGCTACTAATTTCTACATGGTGAAACATTGCTGAGTTCTCTGATGGCCAACCGGGGCAGATTAGGCTCTGATCTTATTTTGAAAAATAATTGGCCACTAAAAACATGAGGCAAACTAGACCTACTGTGAAGAGCACATTTCCCACAATAATTACTAGGTTGTTTTCTAATAAATGGCTGAGCTGTACAGCATCACATTTAGTATGAGAATACATAGAAGCTGAGAGGAGTTTAAGGTTAAAAGGAAAACAAAATACTCCCTGGGGTTTTAATCACTAATTACAGGTCTATAAATAACCAATTCTTGCACGCAGCAGGCATTTGGTCTCCTGGATATGATTTAGTTTGGCATATGGGCTTGCCAGGTTTTTTTTTTTTTTTCCTTCTTCCTTTTGTGAACTGCTTGAAATGACTGGAGAGGTCAGACATGAAGACAGGTGGTGAAAATGTTCAGGGAAAAAAAAAATACAAAAAGTCATTGTCTGGAATTGCCAGCAGTTCTGTTTAGTGACCTAAAGCAGTTGACCCAGCACTATATTTAGATTTTGCAAGATGGTATACCGCAACACACTGTTTGGAGGCCTTCGTCTTTCTGAGTAACTATTGTGTTTTCATTGAAAAGATGTACACTGCTTTCTTGTAGCATCTGGCCTATGCAATGTATAAGGAAGGCACGCATAGTTGATGAGAAATGCTCGCTGAAAAAAAAATTTTTTTCGAACCCCAGAGAAGTGTACTTATTTTCTCTCCTTTTGAACACAGATTTCTAAGCATTTCAAAGTAGCCCAAAACTTTAATATATTTACAATAATAAGCATGGTTCTTTAAAAAAAGTAGTATTTTAATTTTTAGAAAATGTTTATTTGTTTTTGAGAGAGAGAGAGAGAGAGAGAGGGAGAGAGCGAGCATGAGCGGGGTATGGGCAGAGAGAGAGGGAGGCACGGAATCCCAAGCAGGCTCCAGGCTCTGAGCTGCCAGCACAGAGCCCAATGCAGGCGTCAAACCCATGAACAGTGAGATTCTGACCCAAGCTGAAGTCGGACACTTAGCTGACTGAGCCATCCAGGCATCACGAGAAAAGTAATATTTTCAAAATGAACTTCCCATAACCTGAATAAAGCCTTGTATGCTTTACCTGCCAGTATTTGTATTCCTTGTTTTAGAGATCATTATTCTGTGTAATTTAGGATTATGTCTATTTTTAAGGCCCTGCTGGCCCTGGGATTATTACCTATTTCCTAGTACATGAAGGAAAATTCACACCCAGATGCTAGTTTTGTCACCTATTTTGATAGAATCTATATTCATATAAAACATAATTAGGTTGGCTTTAAGGCACTTCCTAAGGAATCAGAAAATCTCATTTTGTACTTCAAAGAGATAGAAGATGGTTGAATGTGAGTTAAAAGTTACACTCAATCAGAAAATAACACAGTTTCTTTATTTCATAAAGTTAAATTTTCCCCTCAAACTACTCCCTGTTTTACATATATTATTTCACATTTTTTGAAGGTGGACCAGGGTTTAACTTTGTATCTTTACATTATGTAGAAGAGCTTGGGGGATTGAGATGTTTTAAGTCAATGGGTTGGCCATAGACCAAGTATTTTGAATGTTAACCAAGGACTCATTCTACCAGGATCTCATACTAAGATTCTGAAACTACAATAATAGAGGTATGATAATAACCTTCCAGAAGATTCTCTTTACTTCTTTCTCCTTTTCTCCCAACACATTCTGGACCTTCAGGGAGGAACACTTCACGGTTCTAGGGCCTGGGCTGGGTGATTTTTAAAGTGAGTCTTACAAAGCAAGAAACTGGTTGAGATTCGATAGAGTTTATGACATAATAGCTTTGGATAGGTAGATACATCAAGGCAGTGCTTTATGCTGTTAGTCTTGTTGGGTAAGCTATTTAGCTGGTTCTACAATCTTGTGTTTAAGGATTTGTGTTTTCTCAAGCAATTAGCTATTTTATGCTTGTTCTCATTAGTGTTTAACATAGAGAAAAGAAAATATGCCCAGTCCCAAGTCAGGGACAGAGATTATGTTGGTTTCAGTCCCCAATATATACACATTCAAACTCTCAGCGACTCTTGCTGGCTTCATTTCCTTCAACCCTCCTGCTAAGACTGCAGCTTAAACATCATCATTTCTCACCTGGAATGCCTCAACAAATTTCAAATTCCTTCTGCTTTTCTTTTTATTGTTCTAAAATCCATTCTCTACACAGTTGCTAACTGAGCACTTTTGTCCCCTGCTTAAAATCTTTCAAAAGTTTTATATTGTACTTGCCGAGCAAGTGGCATCTGTTAACTACCAGCAGAAGTCAAGTCTGAACACTTCTGCCCAGTGCCTCTTAGTATCAGAGTTGCCAAGGAGAGCACAATGCAGTCAAGCACTGAATGGAGCAATGCTTTTACTCACACAGGGAAGAAACCGATAAGATGAGCTTCAGTGGTAGGTGTCAGTCCCCCATGGACAATGGGTCCCTCCATCACAGCTGATACAGGGCAGTTGGCCTACAAGTGCCCTTCTTGTGCTTCCTGTCCCCTCACTGCGTGGGACAGATATAGTAGTGGGGTTGACCAGCTGCCATATGGCCCACACACTTAAGCCGACCAAAAGAGTACACACTGAGTCTGAAACAGGGAAAGATAAACCCACACAAGGTGATAAGTCCAGCACAGACCGTGAGGCTGTGAGTGCTCTTTAGCTTTTGGTAGGGAAGGCCCAAGACCCATTTTTATGTAGCCAAAAGGGCATCAAAAGACTGCATGAATGAAATTACTTTCCCCAGCAGCACTCACAGTGAAACCAAAGGTTCTTACATTGACAGAAAGCCCCTGCTGTCCTCTCTGACTTTAACTTGAAATATTCTCTCCTTTGGTCCAGCACTGTGTTGTGGTCTTAGGGACCTTTCTTCTGTTCCCAGCTTGTGGCATATGGACAGTTCCCCCCCAGGCTTGTCTGGTAGATCTCTGCCTCCAGTTTTGGAATAATTATCTCTCTCTCTCTTTTTTGTTTCTTTTTATGGAATTGAGATCTTATCTCAAGGATCATTTTATCAGAGAGAACTTCCTAGACTACTGAATCCAAAGCACTTCCTTTTGTCCAAATATATTATGTGATCTAACTCTACTTTTTCGTATGATTTACTATTATTTGAAATTATTCTATTCACTTACTCATTTACTTGTTTATTTCTAACTTTTGTCCTGTGAAATGTAAGCCAGAACCTCTGCCTTCTTTAATGCTGTATTCCCAGTACCTAGAATGTTGCCTTGTACATAGTAAATATTTTTAAACATTTATTTCACTGTGTTTGTGGGGATTTAGGAGAATACTCTGATGCTATGCAAGTACAAGTGTAAATTGCTACAGTCCAGCAATATCTATTAATATTGGAAATGCTCATATTTTTTGATGCATTTCTGTGTCTAAGTATTTACCCTACAGGTATACTTGCATATGTATGTGCAAACAGGTACGTGCTAAGATATTCATTATGCAAAAAAGGGTTAACATAGCAAGTCTGGGGTTGCTGTCTTAGAAGGGCTTGCTTACATGATTGGCTCTTGGTTGGCTTCTGATAACTTGGCTGGTAAACAGTTCCCTGTACTGATCTGAAATGTTGCCAAAGTGATAAGGCTGTTTTACCCAATTGGAGCACTAAACAACTACTTTTATAATGGAAATTGGGGGCTTTGGTAGTTGCTAAGCAGGGGGTACCTATGTGACCAGTCCCCAAGGAAAACCTTAGCAGTACGTCTCTAATGGGTTTCCCTGGGCAGAAATATCGAACGCGTGTTACTGCATGTTTTGCTGCCGAAGGAAAGTGCACAGGCTGCATACTCTCACTGGAGGGAAAGAACATAGGAAGCCTATGTTTGGATTTCTTCAGGCTCTACTTGTGTCTCTTCTGCTTGCTGACCCTCTTGCATAGCCTTTTACTGTAATAAACCTTAGCAGTGAGCACAACTATATTCTGAAAACTGAAAGTTCTTCTAATGAAATACATGAAATATACGGATGGTCTTGGGAATCTGTGAAACACTCATTATGAATTTTCTTCACAGAAAAATATTAAGGCAAGCAAAATGTGCTTGGATAGAGGACTAGTTGTGGCACACACACACACACACACGCGCACACACACACACACACACACACACACACACACACACACACACTAAGGAATGTTCTGCAGTACTTCTGTGTGAGGCAATCTTCTATTCTGAAATGGAAATTATGACCCAGGGTTTTCAGGGAAAAACCAGAATTCAAAGTGGTTTGTGTAACTTGTATGCGGCTATTTGTGCACACACATATTTTACAGATATACAGAGTATCCCGGGAAATACGCTAAAGATTATGATAATAATGGATGCCTCTGAGAAGAACTTGATGGTTGAACAGAAACAAAAGAAAAGACGTTTTACTCTCTATCTTGCACTGCTATATTGGCCACCAGTCCCATGTGGCTGTTTAAATTTAACTCGACTAAAATTAACTACAATTAAAAAATTCATTTTCTCAGTTGTAGTAGCCATGTTTCTTGAAAGGCACATATGGATAGTGGCTACAATACTGGGCAGCACAGATACAGAATATTTCCATCACCGCAGAGTAATGTTTTGGATAGCACTGACTTATATCCTTTTGTTTACCATTTACTATTGATATTTATTTTTCAAAAAGTGAATTAAAACAAAATAAAACAAAATATTAGTTGAATGGATGAATGATGAAAGTTGACTAAAAACTTCTCTACTAACAAACTCTTCTAGGAATCTCAACAAATACAATCAAATCACCCATTTTTATGCTAGAGGTTTACATCCAGTTAAAGTAGGTAGATGAATGGCAGCTTAAATTCTTGGTACCTATCTATAAAAGCAAATCGTCAGCCTAGGGGCTGAAGTCAATTTCAGATCTTGGAAACCCTAGCAAATTCACCAGAGAGTGTGAAGGAGGACAGAGTGGGATTATTAGCCTCTCCCCTTCACCAGTTCCATCAACTTCCTCCATAGGTGTTTGGCTAGTTCCAACACACTAGTATGCAGAGTGAAACAGACCTCCTTGCTTTTCACTCTCTCACTCCCTCAGGAAATAGCTCTTGTAACTGTCCAAAAAGAAATTCCAATCAATTTTATATGCTTAAATTGAGAGATGTCAGTAATGGTACTATTAGTAATTTTACAGTTCAGCTCATTATTTATTAAGAGCCTACTGAATAATAAATGACCTTAATCCTTGAGATTCTTATGGTCTAGTATGAGAGATGGAAAAAGGGAACAGACTACATTGATACAATAACATTATTGGTGCCAATGTACATGTTTGCTCAAGATGCAATGAGACCTGGAGGAAGGCTGCCTGGTCCAGTCATGAAGGTTGTGTAAAGACGTTTTAGGCATGGAGAGTAGGAAGAGCACTCTAGGCAGAGGGACGTAACCTTGGCAGATATAAGAGAGTATGAAAGAGCATGTCCTGTCAGGTGTCCTACAGTCCTTGAGTACTGGCATCCAAAACTACAGGTGGAGACCAGAGCAAGAATAAACAACAAAGGCAAATAAGGGATAAGTGGTGGGAGGCTTTGTGCTGAATGCCAAGTAGTCTGGATTTATTTGGTGGGGGCTGGAAAGAGGAAGAGACTTGGAGCAGGGAGAGGGGTGTCATATTTGTGTAAATTTCCCTGAATGCATTTTGAGGGATAGATTTAGACAGGCAAAACCCAGGCCAGGTGACCGATTAGGAGATTGTTGTCACAGTTCAGAAGAAAACTGATGGCCTTTTTTATTAATGCCTTTTTATTGCCCTTTTCCTCTTCTCTGTCTCAGTTTTTTCTACTTCCCCACTTGTGCTCCTTGACATCATCTTTTGGATAAACTACTTGAACTCAAGTCCTATCTCAGGATCTGCTAGAGGGAGAATATAAAGTAAGAAAAGAAGCAAGTGGCCAGTAGAGTCAAATGCTGCATAGAAGACCAGTATGATAAGAAGTGAAAGTCTTCACAGCTTTCTAAATAAGGATGTAACATTGGTCACTTTTGTAAAAGCAGTTTCCATGCAACCATGGCAGCAGAATCCAGATTGCAGAGAACCAAGGAGTGGTTTTGAGGTGAGGAAGAAGGAAAATGAGTATAGATGCAGCTTCCAAAAAGTGTGGCAAGGGATACTGTGATAGCTACAAGGAGACACAGACTCAAGGGTGGAATCTGCCAGAATAGGAGAGGTTTTTACAATGGACATGCCAGACAATCCTATAATCCTACTCCTCATGTAGTTGCCTCTCAAATAATCTTGCAGGGTCTGAAAAGACACCAACATAGTAAAAGAAGGACAGGGATAGAAAAAGGTAGATAATTGATAGCATAATTTGAGCTCCTGGATCCAGTCATGCCTAAATTTTCCAGATTCCTCACCCTTTGCCACTGGACTCGTGAGTTAAGTGAATTCTCCATTTTACCTGAGTCAGATTGAGTTAGGTTTCTGTAGCTTGAAAATCATAAGTAGTATTCAAGCCTTTCTTCTCAAAGGCTATATGGAATACGTTTCTATTTTTACAACACACACACACACACACACACACACACACACACACACTTAAAAGTGCTGAAAGGTAGAGAGAACTAGTAGAGTGAGAAAGCAATAAAGTGGTATAAGACCAAATTTATGAAACAAGGCCCTTGAGAGGATGATAGCTGATGGAACCAAGAACTTGAGCGAAATGATTACTTACAAGTAATTTTTACAAAATTTTGGCGTGATGATTTTAAATATGCAGGGAGTGCATGGGGGGCTCAGTTGATTGAGTGTCTGACTCTAGATTTTGGCTCAGGTCATGATCCTAGGGTAGTGGGATCAAGCTTTGTGCTGGGTATGGAGCCTGCTTGAGATTCTCTCTCTCTCTCTCTTTCTCTCTCTCTCTCTCTCCCTCCCTCCCCCTCCCCCTCCCCCTCTGCCCATCTCCAGTGCTCATGCTCCCTCTTTCTCTCAAATAAAAATTAAGAAAATTAAAATAAAATAAAAATAGAATATGCAGAAAAGTTAAATAATTGTGAAGTTAGTAATCATATATCTACCACTTGGATTCTACCATTAACATTTTGCATTTCCTATTTTTGCTTTATTACATATCTCATTTATCAATCCTTCTATCCATTCATCAAGGCATCTTATTTTTGATGCATTTTAAAAGAAGTTGCAGATATTAGTACACTTTATTCCTAAATATTTCAGCAATCATATCATTAACTTGATTTCTAAATCCATTTAAGGTGAAGTGCCTAACACTTTGAAAAAAATTACCCTTTGATCTTTGAAAATTCAAGCACTGTTATTAATTTGTTCTGTTATTATAATTTTAAAGGATATTTTCATGTTCCCATCACATTTCAGAGCATGACCCATTAGACAAATATCTGAAAAATATAAACTAAGCTTATTCAAGTAGGTTTCTAATATGTTGCTTTATGAAGGAGTCTGAAATAATCATGCATAAGGGTATGAGGTTTGACATATGTCTACTCTGGTCTAGAAAGTCAATTGCATGCTAGTAGCTCTTGCATTGCTACCTTGCTAACAGCCTTGCGAATGACCATGAATGCCTAAGTTTCAATTACCATCTTCACTGATAGAATGTTGACCCTGAAAGGCCTTGTGAGCCTAGTTGAATATCTTTTTGAGAAAAAATAGAAATTTAAATATCCCATACAGATAAATATTTTGTATAAGCATCTACCTTGGTTCTTGTCCTAGCCTTTAACTGTATCTAAATACTTTGTTCTCTTTATATTGTAAATCTTTGCTCTTTGAGTTTGATTTCTGGATATATGTATATTTCTTGGCCTGGCATAATTTACTATTTTGTTGCTGAATCCTGCTGGCTGCTCATGAATCCATCATTGCCCCCTCTTCCTGACCTCACAAGGACTCTTTGAACAGTGGCTTCATGTGATTCTATTATGGACATCCAGAGGACTAGGGTAGAGCTGGCAGTATGGAGCTGAAAAGAAACTGCAATCCGGGTGCCTTCACTTTGCTCACAGTTGTGAGTTTTTAGTTAAGTCCTCTGTGTCATATATTCATATGTCTTGCTGTCCTCTTTTTCATGATCAAATTGAACAAAAGCGTTCTGGTGATTGAACATATATAAACAATTTGTCTGAAAAAGAGTATAGCAAAGAGTCTTTTGGAATCTGAAAGAGCTGCTCAGCTCTTTCATCCGTGGCTGATTCCCCCAGCTGAGCTCTGGATCTCAATTTGTCTCTCTTTTTTGTGGAGCTTCTGCCATCACATATACCCTTTGTCTCTGGAAGCTTCTATGTCACCCTCTCTATTGTCTATTTTTTATCATCACTCAATCATTACATATATCACCTTTTTAAACTTTTTTAAATGTTTGTTTGTTTGTTTGTTTGTTTAGAGAGCACAGGCTGGGGAGGGGCAGAGAGAGAGGAAGAGTGAGAATCCCAAGCAGGCTCCATGTTGTCAGCATGTGAGATCATGACCTGAGCTGAGATCAAGAGCCAGATGCTTAACTGACTGAGCCACCCAGGCGCCCCATAACATTTTTTAAAAGTCCTTCTTTGGCCTTATATTTCCTTTTGGAAATGATTTTGCTTTTTATCCTTCTTTCTTCCAGGACTTATCCACATTTTCCAACTCTCCTTTGTCTCTTTCACTCCTCAGATCACTGCAATATGACTTTAGTTGTCTCCTTCCAATGTTAGAGTTGTTTTCCCCAAAGTCACTAAATTAATGGACATTTTCAGTCCTAATCCCATTTCATTTCCTTTGGAAACAAATAGCTAATATTTTTGAAGGCTTACTATGCATTAGGCATTAATGGAACTGCTGACCTCAAAATAATCTATAAGGTAAGTACTATTTTTTTAAGTGTATTTGTTTATTTTGAGAGAGAGAGAGGGAGAGAATGAGCAGGGGAGGGACAGAGAGAGAGGGAGAGAGAGAGAACCTCAGGCAGGCTCTGTGCTGTTAGTGCAGAGCCTGACTTGGGGATCAGTTCCACCAAGTGTGAGATCATGACCTGAGCCAAAACCAAGAGTTGGATGCTCAACTGACTGACTGAGCCCCCCAGGTGCCCCTGGTAAGTACTATTTTTATCCCCATTTGTTACATGAAGGAACTATTGCAAAAGAGGCTGGGAAATGTCTCCAAGGCCACCTAATAATAAGTGGTGCATCTAGAAACTGATGCCGGGCAAGTGAGCCCGGAGCCCCTAGGGGGATGTCCTTGACCATTCTTCCCTCCCTCTGACCTGTGGACATTCTCTTACTCTTTCTCTCAAACTGTTCGCTTTTCTCTACCTTACTACCACTACCCTGGTTTGGAAGACACTAGCTCACTAGGGTTATTTAAAATGCTTCCCAATCAGCCACTTTGCTTCCAGTCTTGCCCTGTCCAATCCATTTCCTAGACCAGAGACAGAGTGACCTTGCTGGAGTTCAAGCACAATCACAGTACACACTCTGCTTAAAATCCTTCAATGGCTGCCTGGTTTTTAATCAAAAGTACAATTCCTTTTATGTGGTCTAAAAGGAACTTCAATATCTGAATCCTGTTAAATTTACCTCTTTGTTTTCATTTCTGGGCAGTCTCCATTGGCCTTTGAGGACCCCAAGCTACTGACCAATGGTCCACACTCTCTCTTCCTCCAGGTCTTTTTTAAGGTTCTCTCATTTTAGAACTACCTGGAAAGTTCTTGCTGTCAGCAACTTTAGTCTTGTCTCATTTTAGACACTACTACTTGGAAGCCTTCCCGTGACCCCACATCCTGGGTTACATGGCTCTCTGTGTGCCCCCACAGCTCTCACCCTGTACTTAAAGCCTAGGGCTTACCACTGTGTCTTTTTAATCACGCAATGGTGCTTGTGTTACCCATTAGAGTATGTCTTGCTCACCTTGCCCAATGGCTGATACATGGTAGGTGCTCATTAAATATTTATTGAATGACCAATGAATGCAAGCATTTTAGAAGTTTTGAATAATACTAAAAAATGGATCCCAAAATGCATTTTTGCTGGCTTCATGATGCTTCTGGGAACCTCTTTCTTCACTTATGAAATGGCACTACCATAGATATCATCATTCTGATATACTTTCATACAGAAACCACACGACTTAAGGAGCGCAAATTCTATCTCAAAATGTATACAGAATTTTTGTTATTAACAAGGAAAAGCAGAATTAAATGCTTTATAGACATTTATATCCTCCGTATTTTTATTTTTTAATCTCATATTTTTTTGAGAAATGAGCTATTTAGGATGAAAAATTAATTAGGTGGCAGTGTGTTCATTTTATGTCTGTAATAAAACCATGAGCCTATAGCTTTTCAATTGGTAACTCAAAGGAAGAAATGACGGTGGTGTCAGAACGATAGAATGGTACATTTATGTATAGAATAATAATCTCCAAAAATAAACAGATTATTTCCAAACGCTTATAAAAATAAATTATTCTAAGGGTGCCTGGGTAGTTCAGTTGGTTAAGTGTCGGCTCTTGATTTCAGCTCAGGTCATGATCTTATGATTCATGAGTTTGAGCCCTGTGAGGGGCTCTGCACTGACAGCATGGAGCCTGCTCGAGATGATCTGTCTCTGCACCAACCCCATGTGTGCTCTCTTTCTCTCTCTCAAAATGAATAAATAAACTTAAAAAGTAAATTATTCTATGAGCTATTTTTACTTTGCTTGAAGAACAGTAGGAAACATAAGGGGATTTGTATTTATTAGGTTTATGCATGTAGCTCTTGGCTCTTTCCTCTTCCTTTTCTTCCCCTTCCTCCTTTCCTCTTCCAGCAGATGTTCCCCCCCTGAAATCCATCAGTTCAAGTCTGCTTTGCTATCCTTTTTACATTCTTTTCTCACGCTTCTAGGTTTTTTATGTTTTTTATGGCTTTTTATGACTTTTATCATTTATATCTGATTTCTGAATGGCCAGTGAAAGCGTTATCTAGACTAATGTCCATTTGAAAGTAACTATATATACCAGTTAGGATATTGGATTATGCTGAGGTAATAAACAACTCCAAATATCTGAGACTTCAAATAACCAAGTTTTATTCCTCATCCAATAAAGTGTATTATGGATCCTCAAGAGGTCAGATTATCATAGCTCTTTAGGAACCCAGGTTGAGAGAATAGCTGCCCATCTTGAATGTGGCCAGGCACTTTGCCTGAAGGATTTAAAAAAAGAAAAAGAAAAAGCTGAAGCATCTCCCACTGGCCATTTGATGCTCCAGCCTGGAAATGACATATACTTCATTTAAGCTTATGACTCATGAAGTAAAAATAGTCACATGGCTCTATCCATAGGGACACCTGGAAGTTCCTGGAAGATGGAGAACTGGGCATACGTGGCAGACTATGCTGATTACCTGAGTAGATACCTGTTATCTTCAATACCACTATAGCATGTCTTCCAACAGTGCTTTGTAAACAGGTTTCCTAGCATTTTCTAGGTGATCTTTATTAATACCATGCCAGATTTCAATCTGTTTATCTTATCCTCACTCTCTTTCTCTAATGTTCAACACAAAAGCACAGAGTCACTGTGCTGTGCATGAGCACGTTCCTCTCCTTGTCTGGCTTCTGTAGTCACTGCTGTACTGCCCTGTAGCTCTGACCTGGGACTTGTTTTTCTCTTTCTGAGCATCAAATTATCACTTCTGAATCACACACACTTCCTTCTCTCCCTCAAGAGCATCAGCATCTGAAAGAAATGCATAATGGTCACTTCCAGGGACTCTTTTTTTTCTTAATTCTTTTTTTTTTTTTACATTTATATATTTTTGAGAGACAGAGACAGAGCATAAGTCGGGGAGGGACAGAGAGAGGAGACACAGAATCCAAAGCAGGCTCCAGGCTTCGAGGTTTCAGCACAGAACCTGACGCAGGGCTGGAACTCACGAACTGTGAGATCATGACCTGAGAGGAAGTCCGATGCTGAGCCACCCAGGAGCCCCTCCAGGCGCTCTTGTAATGGAATTAGGATCATAGAATCCTAAATTACTTATATTACTTTAAAAAATGCCTAACTCTGCCTCCCCATAACCTAAGATTCCAATTTGAAGGCAGCAAATGCCAGTGGAGCACAAAAAGAATGGCTTTGTAATGAGAACAGGACTCCAGAGGTTTACCACAGATCGAGGACCACCCAGGCCATACAGTGCACTGCATTTGTGTGTTTTCTTGTTTGTTTTTTTGTGACTATATGGCTGTATCAGCTGTGACCACCCTTTCATGGACAAAGATTTTAGGATTTTTTTTGTTGTGGTCATCTTGGTTTTGTTTTTTGTTTTTTTTTTTCATTTATTTTATTCAGCACTTAACATTGATAGTAGAAAAATGGATGTGTAGTTGGTAGTTTGGTTACCTGCAGTCGAAATGTGAATGGCAATTGACTTATCACAGGTGTATTTATTTGTTTGTTGATCTGTTTATTTATTTATTTTTGAAGTATCGTTGTCATACAAGATTATATTAGTTTTAGGTGTACAGCATAGTGATTTGACAGTTCTGTACATTACTCAATGTTCACCATGGTAAGTGTGTCACCATCTGTCACCATACAAAGTTATTACAGTATTGTTGACTATATTTCCTATGCTGTACTTTTCATCTCTGTGACTTATTTCTTTTATAACTGAAAGTTTGTACCTCTTAATCCCCTTTACCTATTCTGCTTGTCCACCCACCTCCTTCCCCTTTGGCTACCACCAGTTTGTTCTCTGTATTTATGAATCTGTCTCTATTATTTTATTTGTTTGTTCATTTGTTTTTGTTTTTGTTTTTTAGATTCCATGTATAAATGAAATCATATGGTATTTGTCTTTCTCTGCCTGACTCATTTCACTTAGCAAAATACCCTCTAGGTCCATCCACATTGCCATATTAGCAAGATATTATTATTATTATTATTATTATTATTATTATTATGGCTGAGTATCATCCCATTGTGTATATGTGTGTGTGTGTGTGTGTGTGTGTGTGTATCTCACACCTCCTTCATTCATTCATTTGTTGATATATACTTAGGTTGTTTCCTTATCTTGGCTATTATAAACACTACTGCAATGAATATAGGGGTACATATATCTTTTCAATGAATATAGGGGTGCAATGAATATAGGGGTGCATAAATACTATTAAAATGCATAGTATTTTAATTTCTTTGGGTAAATACCCTGTAGTGTAGTTACTGGATTGTATGTTGTTTCTATTTTTAGTTTTTTGAGGAAACTTCATGCTGTTTTTCACAGTGGCTACACTATTTTACATTCCGCAAACGGAGTGTGAGGGTTCCCTTTTTTTACATCCTCACCAGCACTTGTTATTTCTTGTCTTTTTGATACTGGCCACTCATTGCCAGAGCTTTCCCAAAAGGTTCCCTAATTAAGAGGACTTAGATAAACTATGGCTTTGCACAGTTTTGTACACATGTTTGATTGTAGGCACAACATTCAAAATTAAAGAGGAAAAAGCCAGATTTTCTAGGTCTTCCATGCTACTTTGGGGAATCTTATAATACAATAGTCTTTTCAGTGTCTTCTCCCTTGTTTTTGTTTTAATAATCATGACATGAATTTCAAAACTGTTTAATATCTCCCTGAGATACATACTAGTGTTCTACAATTTCTTTGCTTCCAGAAAATAATCGATTATAGCACCTATGTAATATAGGGATTCAATGAGAAGAAAAAAAATGACTCCAATAAGGGGCTGCTTTGGGTAAAGTCTTTACAAGGATTCTTTCTTTTTCTCCAAAGAGAACCTTAAAATAAATTTGGAGTGTGGAGCAGAGTATAATTGTGACAGCAGTGTGCCTGCTGCCTACCAAAAGTCGAATTCTGTGTCAGGAATGATAATTACTGGCTCTGAAGCAGAAAAACTATCTACTCTGTCCTGATTACTAATTAATCAGGTGCTAAAGGCATTTAAACCACTGACCTTATTTCAGTGATGGAAGTTACAAAGTGATGCTTAAGATTTAAAGGGACACCGGGTCCTTCTCTTAACCCCCTACACCTCCAAAGGTTAAATGCAGTATGAAAATAATTCTTTGTGTGTGTTTGTGTGTGTGTGTGTGTGTACGTGTGCACACTTGCACACACACACACAAGAGATTATTTGTCTTATTCTCATTGAAGCAGAACCAACAGAGAGAGTGTGGTTTTTCTGAAGGCTCAGTTTTCAACTATAGAATATCCTTGGAAGGGTCCCTGGAGATTTTAACATTCTACCTCCACATTGATAAATAACTCAGATTTATCTTAATAGATGCTTTGTTGGCATTTAAATTGTTTGGATTCTGTCTTTAGGTAATGCATGTGTATTGATAAAATTTTGAAAAATTATGGATAAGAATAAAAAATACTTACAATGCTACTGCCTTACATTTTGTTATCTATTTTCCATGTATTTTATTTTTTATTGATAGAACAATTTATTAAATGATGCTGTACCTTTCTTCTATAACCTGATATTTTTATTAACTACTTTGTAGCATGAAATTTACTTTGTCACATGACATGATTACTTGGTGGTAGTCGATGGAATAAATGTAAAAAATGTATTTACGCAATCCCTATTAATAGACATTTTAATGATTTCAACTCTTCACTCCTATAACACTGTATTTTGCACAATTATTGTTGTACATCTCCATTCCTTAGAATAAATGGTTAGAAGTTGAGTTAATAGGTCAAAGGACATAAACATTTTTATGACTTTTGACATATTACTAAATTGCTATTCAGAAAGTTTGCTGGTATTTCATCAATACCAGCAGCATGTAAAAGGACCCCTCTCAGTAACCCGCAGAAATACTGAGTATTAACATACTGATAAATCTTTATCAGTGGATAGGTGAATATGAAATGTTCTTGTTTAAATGTGCATTTCTTTGCTTTCTGTTAAGATTGAACATTTATCAAGAATTCCTATGGATACTTTTCTCAATTGTCTATGAATGTCCTTTCTATTTTTCCTTTGGTCTGTTAAACATTTTACTCATTGGTAGAAAAAACTTTCTAAGGTTATTAGCCTCTTTGTCTTATATAATGCAAATTTTTGTTCTAGATTGTTTTTTACACTAGAATTTCTTTTGTCCTTTGAAATGAGAATATTGGTTTTTAGTTATAATATTTAAATATGTAACCTAGAGAAAGGAATTTATTTTTCTGGGACTCATTTATCTTGTCTGTAAAATGTGTGTAGGGGGGAGAGGGTGGGGAGGTGGGGGTGGGTGGGGAGGCAGAAACAAAAGAGATTGGATGAAATGATCTGTTCCTACTCTTTCAGGCCTAAAACTCTATGATTCCATTACTTCCCAATTCTATCCTAATTACTGCATATAATCAAGCCATATGGTACTTTTTTGATCTTGTAAATTTGGGGCAAGCATTACCATTGCTTATTAAATCACGGCACTACAAATTCAGGGTTAATTTTCTTTTAATGAAGAAACTTCTGCATGACCCCAGGGCTTTTTTCTTCTGTTAAACTGTTATGAACCATTTCCATTTTAAAAACACCAATAGCTTTAATGAGTTGGGCCTGCCACTTTCATAAAATTGCAGTTAATGAATGACCTTGCAGACAGAAATGGGAACACAATTAGAGTTACCAAAGTTTTCTTTCTGACTTTGAGCCTGTTTAACTTTTTCATTATGTACACGGACACACACATAGAGCCTCTGAAAATCAAGTGTACAATATAGTTGTGGCTGCAGTGTTAATCGAAGAGACAGTGTAGTTTATATCTGAAATTATTGGCAGTGACGTCTGCTTATTAGGAGACCCTGCAGATTGTTGGAGGGTGGTTTTCATGGTGATTTACAGCTAATAAGCTTGGAGATGTCTGTATTTCTAGATTCATCTATTGTATGGAATAGTCTCTATTTTTATGTTTTAGTTGGAGTAGCTTGGAGAAGTTCCAAAGCATTTTTTTTGTTTTTTTGTTTTTTTGGGTTTTTTTTGTATTAGAACAGCATGGTTCTTCATGATATTGCACGGTGTTGAGTAGGAAAGTCTTGAATATGTATGTGTGCTCTACCTTGTTAAATCACAGGAGGGCCCTACAAGGAGCTGAGTGATTCTCCTTTTTTTTAGGCTAGTTTTTTTTGGCATAATGTAAAAAAAATATATATATATATATTGATCATGAACTCTAGAAGTTGTCATTTCCTGTAGAAAATGTCTGTAAAGAACCCTGACACCAGATTGTATCTCATTAAGGTGCTGCGTTTCCTGTTTTGTTCGTTATAGTTTTGAAAGATCCATCTTACAACCAATTTTGCTAGAAAATCTTAGTTTATAATTACCCAGAATCAGCACTTTATTTCTAGTTAAAATGTTCCCTTCTCCCTAAGAATCATTGGAAGAAGGCCTGGAGATATCTCTTCAGGAAATGACTTCCATGGGCTGACCTATCGTGGATTCCTGCTCCTTCTTTGAATCCCAGTCCCCAGACTAATAGAGTTGTTGTTACCTTTTTCCTTCTATCGCCGAGTATTTGAAGATGGTTCTTGCTATATTTTAGGTTACAAAGTAGCGCAGTGTGTATGATATTTTAGAAAGCTTCTTGATTTAGTTCTCATTGTTAGTAAGTTCTCCTTCACTCCTTCACCATTGTCCCATACCCAACAAACCTGGAGCCTGGAAGAGGAAGATCTGGTGTATGGGAAAGAAGACAGGAGGAAAAAAGTAAGAGACAAGTTCCTGATAGCAGTTTGAGGATTATGGGGGAGGAAAAGGGTGAGAGGTGAGAGAGATAAGGTGAGACTGAGCCCTAGGTCATTTCTCTGGTTTTGGCCTGGGCATGGTGATTAGACAAGAAAAAGGGAATGATGCTCACAGAGTTTCCTTGATTCTTTTTGGGACTCTAGAAGACTTTCTCACACTTCACTCTCTACAAACCTGGAGCTGGTCGTAACTGAGAATGCTCCAATGGCCTAACATAGCGAAGATCTGGATTTTCCTTTGGCAAGTGTGTGATCTAAATAGAATCTATAGGTTCTCACATGCTCCTGTGGGAGATATAGAAGTAAGCTGATTCTCTGGCTGGACACCTTCCTAGCACAACAATGATAACACTTATAGTAAACACTTATATAACACTTACATGTGTCAGATTCTTGCTCAAAATATTTTATCTTTATTAATTCATCCTCATAGCAATTCTGAGAGGTAGGTGGTATTATTACTATCCTCTCATTTTATAGATGTGGAAACTCAGACACAAGGATATTAAATAGCTTGCATAAGGTCTCAGAAAGGAAGCAGTGATCTGAAAACAGACAATCTGGTGTCTGAGTCTGGAGAATAATCATTGTTAAGAATGAAGTGGTCTTCTAACCAAGGCCTATAGTGAAGGCTGCCTGGGCCAGACCTCAGGATGCCCATACCATTATGAAGAGTAAACTAAAGCAGCCTGCGGAAGCATAGTTGAATGAAGAGGTAGATAAATGATGGACTAATCTTTCCTATTCAGTAACAGTTGTTAGAAGGCTCAGCGATGAGGAGAATTACACAAGAAACATAAATACATACATGCCCTTCGCCCACTGCTGCAACACCTGTCAATCTCTGTCATATACCTGCTGCCAACTTGGGAAAGGAAGGAATAAGGATAAAGAACAGCTTTTATCAAAAGACAACTGTGTGGCCTAAGTTGATGTTTCAGTGATGGGTTTGGCCTGGGAACACTCTATTGGACTAATTTTTTCTGCCACCATGTAGGTGGGACTCAGGAGGGTAGCGAAATCTTTATAGATAAGTCAAGGGACCAAGGTTTTCCCTGCACATGAGTATAATGTAAGTATCTCAAAGACTAGAAGTAATTTTCTTTTTCTGTGCCTTGAAGGTACTGGAGTATAGTTTTGTTACCATCCATAGGGGGACAAATAAGTTCTAGATGTATTATTATTATTATTATTATTATTAATTATTATTATTATTTTAATGTTTATTTTTGAGAGAGAGAGAGAGAGAAACAGAGAGAGAGAGACAGCATGAGTGGGGGAGGGGCAGAGAGAGAGGGAGACATAATCTGAAGCAGGCTCCAGGCTCTGAGCTGTCAGTATAGAGCCCAACACGGGGCTTGAACCCATGAACCGCAAGATCATGACTTGCGCTGAAATCAGATGCTTAACCAACTGAGCTGCTCAGACACCCCGAAATATGTTATTATCATTTTCCCTAACCAGAGTGAAGTATGACTAAACCAAAATCATCTAAGTGGTTTTTGTTTTGTTTTCTATGTAAACATTACTATAATTATATAACTCCTGAATTATTTAAGATTACTGCATCTTTCTTTTAAAATAACCATTAGAACACAAATCCCTTAGGGGCACCTGGGTGTCTCAGTCAGTTAGCAGCCGACTGTTGATTTTGGCTCAGGTCATGACCTTATAGTCATGAGATTGAGCCCCACATTGAGCTCTGCACTGAGTGTGGAGCCCACTTGGGATTTCTCTCTCTCTCTCTCTCTCTCTCTCTCTCTCAAAATAAATAAGTAAACTTAAGGAAAACAAAACAGAAAAACCACAAGTCCCTTCAGCCACACAATTTATTCTGATCAGGATGGTGTGAATGTCCAGAGGGCTTCCCAGGTAAACAGCAGTCTTCAACTACACTTTGGGTTTCTCAGGCAGAATCTAATGAAACTGCCTGAGAGCAGTTTAGGGCAAGACGGTCCTGGGATTAAGGTTTTGTTGCTAATTGGAATATGCCTGGGAAACTTTGGGGTTGGATGCAATCTTTCCTGGATTTCATAGAAGTTCCTATTTTTTTAGGGTGCTGTGCCCCAAACTTTAAGCATTAGAGGACTATCTTTACTATGACTACTCCTGGTGTCATTTATTTAATACTTTTGTTTACATTGATTCACTGTGTTCACTTAGATACATTTGTTTAAAAATGAAGCTTTGCGCGATCATCATAAATGATTAAGAAAGAGACACATTTATAATAATTAGGAGGCCATAATAAATATAAATACTATTCTATTTTCTCCTTATGTAAAAGAGATTGAAAGAGAATTGAAATGATGCTGTGTAACTCTGTGTCCAAGTACCACTGACAACCATCTGCTATATTACTTAAAATCATCTCAGTGAATTTTTTTGATGACCATGGAAAACCAGTTTAGGAGAAAATGTGTGATTCTTCTGCCCAGGACAAGCTGGTCCCACCGGCACCAGCCAGAGACGCTCTGGGGCCCTGCTGGCACTGCCCTCCTAAGGGGGGGGGGGAGCTGGGAGCAAACAAGTGGTGGGCTTTCCATTGGAATTAGGTGGTGTAGGGTATAAAAATGCCTCCTAACCAACACAATCTGTGGTGTAGTGTATCACAAAGAACCCGGGGTTTTCTCCTTATATTGAAGTGAAAATTGCAGTGAAAGGGAAAACGAACACTTTTTTTGGGGGGGGTACTCCAAACTTTTTTTTTTTTTGCACTGGGTTTCATGAAATCGACAAGATGGCTGTATTTGTAGATATCAAAGGGCCTTGAAAAGAAGGTGGCCAATGTACCACAATGTGTGACATTGATGAAGTTGGGGAAGGTATTAGATTCCTGTAGCTGCTATAACAAATCACCATAAATTTAGTGGTTTAAAACAGCAGGAATGGATTCTCTCATAGCTGTGGGGGCCCAAATTTGAAATCAGTTTCATAGCCCCAGATTCAGGTGTCCCCAGGGCTGTGCTCTCTCTGGAGGCCCTGGAGAAGAATCACTCCTTGCCTCTTCCTGCTTCTGGTGGCTACTGGATCTCCTTGGCTCATGGCCACACCACTCCCCTCTCTGCTCATGTGGCTATTGTTGTCTCCTCTTCTGCATATGTACTCCCCTTTTGCCTTTCTTGTAATGATGCTTGTGATTAGATTTAAGACCCATACATATGCTCTACAAAAATCTCCTCCTCTCAAAATCCTTAACGGTTTGAAAGTTTCTTTTTAGCAAATAATTTACATTCATAGGTTCCAGACATCAGAATATGGATATCTTTGGGAGGGTTTATTTTTTGTCATACTACAGGGAGGGAGGGTTATCTGATTTGAATGGAAAGGTAAGGTTCATTAAAACACCTTCTGAACCAGACATTGTGCTGAGTATTTTGTGTATTGTTTACTCCTGACAACAATCTCATAAATTATGTTCCATATTTCACAGATGGGAAAACTGTTAAAAGGAGCTTTATGTGTCCAAGCTTGTAAAACTTGCAAGTGGCAGATGCTTTAACAAGCCTAGTTTTCAGCAACCATCACATTGTATTTATAATCTCACTGGTCTTATGTCATCAGGTGGACATGATCTGCTGTCCTGGATGCACTGGACCCATCTAGTGCCTGCTCAAGCTCCTTGTTTTCTGCTGAAGCACCTTTGTTATAAGCCAGAGTGAGGACATAATTCCAGACAACACCCTGTATTCCTGATGGTACTGAATTCAGGGGTGAACATAGACTTCCTTAAATAAAGAGAGGGATGGGACCCACCCTGGTGGCTACAACACATCACATATCTTCTTATTTAACATCCAACCTGCTTCAGAGTTAGTCAAGTATTCAGTAGTTTTGTTGAGTTAATCAACCACAATGACAAGCTGGTTATCTTGCTCATTGGAGGCAGAAACTGTGCAACTGCTCACCCTCACACTCTGGCTTTGTGTGTCTCTATAAATTATTTTTAGCAGGTGCTGTAATTGCTGCTAAGAGTGGAGTTTACCAAAGCTCCCAAACATGAACCTGTCGAACAGCTTTACTGTGACAGAAGTTTCTCAAGGGCTATGAAACGAATATTCAGGCAGGAACAAACTTGCCTGGGATGCTTCATTCAAGGTCTAGGTTTGGGGAAAATTTTAACAGGACTTCCATGTGTCCTCATTCAATTCAGTTGAAATTAGAAAGCAAATTATGATGAAATCATTTACCACAATCTGGTTAAAGTGGAGTTCTCTAATTGTGTCATAGGCTAAACTTAAAGAGGAAGAGTGTCAGGGAACTACTTCCTTGTAGACAGGAGTCATGTTGACGCTGTTGAAAACTCCTGTCAGGGTCTGGTTTCCGAATTCCCAAATATAATGCCACTTTACAGGGAGAGTGGAAAAGAAGTGACCTAGGGCATCGGCTGTGGGGCTCTCTGTTGACCCAAGATGGAGGGACAGCTCTTGGGTGGGTTCACTTAAGAGAACATTCAGCATTTTGCGCCAAATATAAAACTTTAACAGTCATGTGTGTGTTTTTGCAGAGGTGAGTCTAAGACATACAAATAAACAGATTGTGGTCTTCAGTCACGTAGGAAAACCAGACTTCATACTTATGATTCAGAGCTGTTTGCTTTGGAATGCTGCATTTTCCCTTTGCAGGTTGGGTGAATCGAAGTTGTCTTTCCAGGTCTCCTTCCTCATACTTCCCAAACTTCCACCCCAGGCAGTTTCCCCGTGATACTGAACAGCTGCTCCTTTCCAATCACTACGGGTTTATGTCGTAGCTCTGTATTTATCTTGGATACTCCACTGGGTTGAGCTTATTATCTTATTGCGTTGCCACTGCAGAATTTATTGAATGAAAGGGGGCTGCTGCCGGCTGTGAGCTGAGTGGTAAGTCCAGAGTTTCAGAGCCCTTGTGAATTAGGGCACCAGATGCATAAGTAAGATAAACCTGTTACCCCTCTAGCCCTTGGGATGAGATTTCTCTCTTCTGAGTGCACCTTCTGCAGAGTTAACAATTTAGATTAAATTAGTTCAGAACACAAGAAGGCAATTTTCGTTTGTAAAGGGATTAGTTTTTTTCTTTTTTTCCTAGGTTGGAACAACAATCTAAACACAAAGATAAATTGAAATGGGATTTCATTTTTAAATGGCTTTCACTAATACAAATAATAATATGAAAAGAAAGCTATTTGAGGGATGCTGAACAGCATCTGACCATGGCATTTTAATAACTGTAGGTAATAAATTTAAGGTTTTAATTTGTGATGCTGGTATTTTAACTGCTTTACCAAAATATATCAGTGTGGACTGACCAGGCCTATTAGGACCCTTCCTCTAGGAAGACTCATGGAGGTGTTGATCTCTCAGGTCCTAGGGTGATATCCTAGGGCTATAGAGAGGTGAACCAGGAAGGAAATCATCTTTGGCTTGGAATAATTTGCATTCCTAATGCACCTTAATCTGTAAAACATTTGGCTGAATGCTTTATACTGGGGAAACTACTATTCATTCATGCTATAAAACATAATCAAATGCATTTCATGGTAACAAACTACTCAGGTTTAATGAATTTTTCTTTAAATGTGGAGTTAATGTTCTATTTTAGAATTACTTTTGTCCGGTGAGTATTTAAGTGAATGATTACTCACTTAAATATTCTATGGAGTCTTTCCCAGACCCCAGCAAAATGGAGATAAAATGTCAGTTCCTCATTTCCATTTGCCTAAAAAGTACAATTATTAAAAAATAAGCGCTATGGAGATTCTAACATGTTGAGACAGTCCCCACTTTTCTGTAGCTCTGGTGACTTCTGAAGGAAATCGTGCGGTCCTGGGTTGCCACCTGCTCCTCTGGTCATAGATTAATAACATCTGACCAAGCATGAAGGCATGCTGAGGCCATCTGCCGCCACACATAGCAGGACGTGTCTCAGCTTCCTCAAGTGGAGTTCTGACGAACGACATGGCTCCTCTGTCCGTCGACTGTCATCCTATTGAGCCACATGACCCAGTTATTTTGATAGCAGGAATTCAGCCCTCATTTCGGTCAAACCAGAGCTATATAACCTGCTTGGTAGTGGTTGAGGTATTAGGCCACCTATATACTTTCAATGATAATGATGAGCTCTCTTTTCTGTTTATGTGGTTATAGGATGTCATAGAAGACCTTTGCATTTGTCCCTGCCCTTTGATGTGCACACAGCTGAGGAAAATAGATACCCAGAACATCCACTTTTAAAATAAGTTGGGTTCTCTTTCCTCCACACCTCCTAACCACCTTCACCATCAGGATCATTGTAACTGTGACCACTCTGCTTTCTGGAACCAAGGGATACTTATGCAATGGCCTTTTGGTTCCAAGGAGCTGAGAGTTGACTCTATAGACGATAGAAAAAGATGGAATTACAGAGAAGGATGAGAGAGAAGAATGCCCCCCTAGCCTGGTATCCATACTATAAAGGTTCTTATGCATCAGTGATTCAACCCTTTCCTAACATGTCCCCTTCGGTGTATGGAGAGGTCCCCAGTGCCATCATTACTAGCATTCCAAAGGAAGCCCACTGAACAGCCAGAAAGTGGTGGGCGCAGGAGAGATGACATCAGCCCAAGGACTAGAAGGACTTATTCTTGTTCTAACTATAACAGCTGGGCCACCTAGGGCAAGCCATTTGATCTCGCAGTGTTTTAGTTTTTTTCACTGAAAAATGAGAGGACTAGAATTGATGGTTTGAAATTGTGTTATAAAATTTTAGAATGGTGTCTTTAGGACTGCTTGCCAGACCTCATACCCCCCTTCCCTCTTCATCCCATCTGGAATGAGAATCATTACCTGGCAGTGAAGCTACTACCTTGTGATCATGAGGACGAAGGCTGCACATTAAGATTTGTGGACCTGGGCCCCTGATGAGATCACATAGGTGCCATCCTGCCCTGGACTGCCTTTTCTCAACTTCTTGTGTAAAACAATGCACTCTTCTATAGGGAAGCTAGTCTTAGTTGGTTTTCTGTTGCAAAGAGCTAAATGCATTTCTAATGAATGCAGCTTTAAACAGTGCAGCTCACCAGGCAACATTGAGATCAATAACCATAGTTAGCATTCATTTGGTATTTTGTAACCATCTCCAGTATAAACCTTGTTTTCATCAGATACTTGAAGGATTTTTTATTTCTTTTAATGGGGGAGTTTTTAGCACCCCTGCAGATAATATCACTTTAATGTTCTTTTGTAAATGTCTTGTTTTTATATGACAAATCTGAGCATAATATTTATACTCCACTCCTTCCTTATTATACCAATAACACAGAGAAGGTGATTCCACGAATCACAATATGAAATATTAAACCAGAGAATCTACTCCATTATTGACAACTAGTATAGTTAACTATGATTGTTTAGACTAAATGAGGGAATGGTTCTCTTATGCCCTAAATTAACTAACCTTTTGCTAATTTTCAAATAGGCAGACTTTTACTTCTTTTTTGCTTTTAATAAAACAAATGCAAAAATTTCCTTTAAAACTGAATGGCAATTTTAATTTTGAAATATAACTTGGATCTGAATTACATTTCAGCAGTGCAACTGAGTTAAGTAAATATAATATCCTTAAAAAACTTGATTAAAATATTCTACTCTTCTATATGTTCACATCTTGATGAATATTAGTAGATTGCTAAAATAATTTGAAATGTAACTCTGGTCCTCAAATAAACACAAAAATCCTTTGGAATAAGATTCTGGCTTGAACTTTGAAAATGTTGAAGACGTATTTGGTTGAAAGATGTAGTGGAAACATGTTACCTAGGTTACATGAATTTATGACAAAAAATATAAAATGGATCTCTGAAAAACGTGTAATCCATCCTCCTCCAATTTAAATACATCTGAAGTCTGTTGCCAATTTAATGACTCTTGCTTTATAACATCACTTATATTTTTGATATCAAAGGGAAAACAAATTTCAAGAGGGTTCTATCCCCATTCCATAAAGTTACGGTAGTTTATTTATAATATGTCATTTTTATCATAGGTCACTAGAGACAGATATCAGGCTTTCTTTGAAAGAATTCAGAATGATAAAAGAAACCTTAGTTTGGATTTTGTATTAATATGTTAAATTTCTATAAAACAATTTACATTTTGGGGCGCCTGGGTGGCTCAGTAGGTTAAGCGTCCAACTTCAGCTCAGGTCACAATCTCACGGTCCGTGAGTTTGAGCCCCGTGTCGGGCTCTGGGCTGATGGCTCAGAGCCTGGAGCCTGCTTCCGATTCTGTGTCTCTCTCTCTCTCTGACCCTCCCCCGTTCATGCTCTGTCTCTCTCTGTCTCAAAAATAAATAAATGTTAAAAAAAAAATCTTAAAAAAAAAAACAACTTACATTTTGTATAGCAAAAGAGCAGTGAAAGGGATACAACCTTTGAGGTCAAACAGGCTTGTCCTGGAATCCTGGTTGTCCTAGTCTTTCTGTGGGAGACACTGGTTCAGCCCATCAAAGCCCAATTCCCAGCCTCCTCTGCTTTTCCCAGCTTCACACAGAGAGGCTGAGAAAGTAAGATTGTAGCTTCCCCAGTCTCCCCTCCAACGAGGCTGTGTGAACCACTTAGGTCCATTCAGCTATAAGGGAAAGCTCCTGGGGCATTTCTAGAAAATATTTTCCTAAAACAGGAGAGCACAACATGAGGAGAAAGTCATTTTCTTTTTGCCACTGCCCTTACTTATTCCTAAACTGGAGCTATAAATGGATAAAATGGTCATAGTTATCTTCTGACCAAGAAGGCGGGCAACAAGAAGATGCCTGGGACCCTGACCTAGTGCCCCTACTTGGTTGAATTCATTGACCCAACCCTGGGGTTATTAGCTTTCTAATTCCTTGTAAGATGATTTTAAAAAATACTTTCATTGCTTATAGCATTTTTACTGACTTACAACATTTATTTCGATGGGCAAATATTTTAACTTCTCTGAGTTTCAATTTCCTTTTAAGTAAAATGGGAATAAGAGTACCAGCTCACAGTTGTGGTGGTTATTTTGTAAGGATTCATGGAAATCTGCATTTAAACTGACCAACACATAGTAGAAGCTCTTTGGTTATGTTATCAGACTGCGTTGCATTAGCGAACTTGAAGAAGACAAATTTAATAAGTCTCTACTAGTTTGCAAAAACTATACAATATGATCTAACTTATAATTTCTCACTTAATCTTTCCAACAAATCTACAAGGAGGACATGATTTTTTCACTTATAGATGAGGAAACTGAAGGTTAGAAATAGAGTTCCAAGGGCACACAATTTGAATGTGTCAGAGCTGGTGTTTATACCCTAAAGTTCACCCCACATGCATTAAGAGATAGGAGAACCCTGAACTGGGGCCACTGGAAGGCACCACCTTACAGAAACATCAGGTTTCAAACTCAGAGAGGCTCGCCATGAGCACCGAAGAATGATGCTGAGAGTTCTGGCATGTGTACTTGCATATCTAAGCATGCTAGTCAGAGGCGGAAGGGAAGACCTGGGCAGCAGCTGGGTTGGAGTGCAAGAGCTGTGGCCAAGAAACAGAAGCCAAGGATCAGGTCCAGAAAAAAGGATAAGTCTGGTGGCTGACTCACATGCCTTCATGAGCCAAGATGGTGACATGAATGTGTGACTCTGGTAGAAAGAAGCAAGACAAAAATGGATGAAGGGGGACTAGATGCTCAAAAGAGGGTGCATGCCCCATCAAAGGCATTTGAAAAAATTTAAACACTGTGCTGTTGAAATAAGACATGTCCTTGGAGAGTATTGGATTGCTGGCCACTGGTTTGCAACCTGGAAAATAATGTAGCAGAATATAGAAGTCCAGGTTGTAAATTACTTCAAAGCCCAAGGTATTTTCCTTTCCTCTCCTTATTTTTTATTCATTGACTCCTTCATTCATTCATCGGTTTTACCAAGTAACAACATCATTTGGTTTCTTTGTTTCATGTGCACTGTGCTACGTGCTGGGGTTATTGAGACTCCAGAATGGAACAAAACACAGTCCCTGTCCTCAATAGAAAGAACGTCACATTGTAAATTGCAGAAGACCAAAAATGGCTTCAGAAGAGATTTTTTGTAATGCCTTAGAGCGAGAAGGGCAGAGTAGCTGAATCTGCCAGGAGCCATCAAGGGAGGCTGCCCAGAGGAAGTAAGACTTGACTAACTTGTACAAATGAAGAGGATTTTGTTTTTGCTGCAGGGTGTGCATGAGGTGACAGCAGTGGTTGGAGTGGGGAAGATTAAGGAGAAGAAACTCTGCTTTGGTGAATAGAGAAGAACAACTTTACATGTCAAAGTTTCTGCCTTAAGTATTCCATTGCATGCAGAGGGAACAGCATATGCAAAAGTAAGCAGACATTAGAATGGGTGAAGGAGTTTTGCTTATCAAGGCTTAAAGCCTGGAAGGAGGGCCAGATAATAAAAGGTTTTTTTGACAAGTTAGGGCATTTAGATTTTATCCTGTAGGCCTTTGAAAGATTTTACTTAGTAAAATTCATCGGTATTAGCATTTAGCACTGGAGTCTCCATGGAGGGTGGATACCGAAGGAGCAAAATTAAAGACAGGGAGACTACACAGAGGGTTCTCCTGTAGTATGGATGACACATGGTAAGGGATTGAACTAAGATAGAGACAGAAGGATTGATATCAGAAATAGTAAGGAATGTACAGTGATGGGCTGCATTCACAGTTCGGAAAACACTGGAGAGAGAAGTGTAGGGTGGTTGCTCTCCACCTCCAGTGAGCAGTAGAAGTACCTAAAAGGCCCCCAGTAGTTCTGGACTGGGGCTTAATCTGCATTTCTAACAAATTCTCAGATGCTGCTGCTGTGGCTACTGGTCTGGGTTCCACCCTTTAAGAACCTCTGGATTAGGTAACATGCTTGACTCTGCCTTGGATAGGTGATGGTTTAAATCTACTCTTGCTTAAATTTTAGAAGTTGAGGCAAGTACGGGATTGGCAACTTATCTTATTAACAAGTTATAAACAACTTGTATCAAAATAAATGACCAGATAGGAAATTCATGATTTGTTAAGTCTCTGATTCTAATATGGACTAAGATCAAGCAGTTTTATTTTCCATGTGTGGTGTAGAAATTCAGGCATAAAGAAATGGAGGGAACTTCATTTTTTTAGGCTTCCATAATTAGGAATGTAAAATAATTTGGAGAGATGATTCCACAAAATCCCTTTGTTATATTTATCATAAGAAGAACTTGTAAACAAGCAAGTAATAGAAAGATTGAAATAATAATTCATACCCTGTAGAAAATATCTTTTATGAGGAAATACAGGAAATGCTATTTTCTTAGAAGAGCATCCTATGAGTAAAGTTGGCTGGAAGATAATAAATGAGTCTATTATTTCCTGAGGCTTTTTATAGATTTCTACCATTCTCAATATCTCTTCAGTTCTTGGATTCCACTTTTCTGTGGGTTTTTCTAGGTACTGCAAACATATTTGGGTGTTTGATGGAGCAACTGTGGCTTTTGAGAGCAGAGCTTTAAAAATGTGGTCCCAGGACCTCTACCAAACGTTGACTGAAATCAGAATCTCAGGGGATCGAGCTCTAAATCTATATTAACAAACTCCCCAGGTGATTCACACAGTCAAGTCTGAGAGCCAATTGCATACATATTCAATTTCCAGACAATTCAATGTCTCTTATCTCAAGCGACATTCTTATGCTTATGTTGGTCTTCCTTGTAGTGACTCTCCACTGTTGTCTCTTTCTTCCCCTGATTTTATTGAGATATAATTGACATATTGTGTAAGTTTAGGGTGTACAATGTGATCATTTGATATATGCATATGTTGTGACATGATTGCCACAATAAGGTTAGTTAACAACTCCATCACCTCACATAATTGTGTGTGTGTGTGTGTGTGTGTGTGTGTGTGTGGTGAGAACATTTAAGATCTATTCTCTTAGCAGCTTTCAAGTGCATAATACAATATTGTGAACATTGTCTCTTTACAAGAAATTGTAGTAGATATTCATCCTAGTCTACAAACTCTTGGGCTTAAGAAAACAGCTGTCTTTCCTTCCTCTCTCCTTCCCTCCTTCCCCTTTCCTTCATTCCATCTCTCTTTTCCTACCTTTGCTTCATTTTCCATTGCCTGACTGAAATGTGGTTATTTTCAGTGCAAAGGTTTGGGGAGCAGTATAGATTTCATTTTAAGCAAGCGGCACAAGTATTACACATATGACTTTCACTCATGTCTTGTGGGTGAGAACTCAGCCACATAGTGACTTTTGGGTGCAATGGACCCTGGGCAAAATCTTCTTGGCTGGACAACCTCATGCCCAGATCAGCTATCATAATTTGGAAGAAGGGAAGATTGGATTTTGGAGGAATAACGGGCAGGCTGCCACACTTCCTTTCTAGTTTTCTTTCCTCCTAATTTTTGTCAGCCACCTCTCTAGAGGTTTGCCTGAATATTGATATCAAGCATTTTCTTCCTCAAAGCTTGAGCAATATTATTTGAAGCCTATTTTCTTAAGAATTGAGGGGATGCCTCAGAAAGGACCTGTGTTTGTTGCCAAGTTGAAGAAACGTCTGGGCATAGGGGAACTGGTGAATGTCCTGACAGAAGTCTGTGTAGAGGGAAGGACCTCCCCAGGGAGATTTTTGGAAGCTTGTGCAGGCATGTGATTGTCACCTAACCACTGATAGCACATTTGGGTCATTGGGAGGAGGAGCATTGTGTAACTAACACCCAAAATAATTTTCTTACCAAAACTTGTAACACTTTTGGACCCAAGACACACTGCTGTTGGGGACCATTCCAATATTTTTTAGCATGAATAGGAGAGCCAGTTTCCTCCCATTGTATGATAATGAGCGTGCAGTTGGACACCTCACAGAGCCAGGAGTGCACCTGTGCAGGACTGTGGGGTCTGAGGGAGCTCCAGGGAGGAGGACCTTCCACGTGGAAGCAACACAAGGCAGCTTGAGCATTTGGTGGAACTGTCATTGGCATCATAGTGAGCACAGTGCCTTGAAGACACCTATCCCAGCTAAGGGAGAGATTGCTGTATCCAGATAAAGCACTGAGGAAGTTCTAAGAAGAGAAGCTGAGCAGATTAACAGCAGTGGCTGGGAAAGCAGCTTGGATAGTGGTGCACGCAAGCTGCTGGTTGAGCTCATACGGAGACCTCCACGGCACCCCTCCGACAGGGAGTTTCCAGACTGCCAGAGCTCTTGCTTAAGTTGATGGGAGCCAGGGTCAGGGCAACTTAGATTCCTTCAGATAGAGACCTGTATGACTTAGGCCAGGTGCAGAACATTCCCCTGTACTGCTAAAAAGGGACTTCCACTTGATGACCTCCATATTTTAAAGCTCAGCCATTAAAATTTGAAAATATCTCACAATTTAAATTGTACTGATTTATACTAAAAAGTACTCTCCCTGACCCTGATCTGCATGCCTTAAGTGATTTGAGTTAGTGGGGAAGGGACAACTATTCAAGGTGAGACAGCACGAATTATATTACTGCTAACCCTAGAGAATACTAGCTGATAATCCTTGCTCCTTGGGCCCTTCCCACACTTTGCATTTCTCCTTCCCTTCTTTGCTGTCAGCCTTTTATTTTAAGTTGTTTAAGTTTTAGAAGCTGGAAAATACCTCTGACATTAGTTATAATCAGGGGCATGTGCAGCCAAGCTCAGAAGGAAAGGTTAAGTGACTTGCTTAAGATCACACAGTTTCTTATTCCCTCTGTCAGATTATAATGTCCCTGAGGACAGGTGCTGCAGCACCAGCTGTGACATGCTCTGCAATGCCCAGTGCCTTGTCACTGATGGTGCATTAGGACTCAGCTGAAATGAGCTAAATTGAATCTTACTTATGTGTGATGAATTTTATCTTGGAAAATAGAAACAAAAGTACAATCTTGAGAGAAGCCATACTTGAATTTAAAGGCCCATTTCTATGTGAGAAGCTAGGACTTGGATGCATCCTCTATTGGATGAAACTGAAACAAAAAATGTATTTAACTCACACTTATGTAATTCTTCCCGTGTGCCAGGCATTGTTCCAAGTGCTTTCCAAATTTTAATTCCTTTGGTCTTCATAATAGTCCTAAGAGTTAGGTCCTCTGATCCTCAATTTACAGATAAGGAGAGTAAGGCATGGAGGGGCACACAACTTATGGAAGATCAGACGGTGAATAATAACAGACCCGGGATTCAAACCCAGTCAGCCTGGCTCCATGTGGTGTCTCCAAGGGTGTGGACCATGTTAAAACTTCTGGGCGATTTTCTCTCTTTTAAAATTGTTACTGCAGTGCAAGGCTTCCTTTGACGATTTCTGCAGCCTGGTCACAGGCACCATGTGAGGCTCGCCACTGACACAGCAGACACATTTTCAAGTCTGTGTCAGCACAGGACCCACCATAGCCAAACATGACACAACGGCCGAGGGGCTGGGACGGAAGTCCTGGCAGGATCCTGGGGCAGAGTCAGTGCACGGCACTCGTGTGGCTTTGCTGACACAGCTGGCCAGCCTCGAGCGGCTTCTGTGGTGGCCGGGGCGGTGTGGAAGGAAGTGAAAACATCAGCGGTTGTAACTTTCTTTCTGCGTCTTGCAGGGGTTGTAATTCATTCTGGCTAAAGCAATGGAACTTCAAGTGTTAGAACTGTGTCCTTGAATAACTTTTCTTATCCAAGAATTGAACAAAGTACAAAAGTGGTTAGGTTGTCGTTTAGACTTGCCAGAGAACAGAGAAGTGACTGGAACAACTTGCCATAAAAGGAAAAGTACTCATTTTCAAAGCCTTTACTGAAATGATTGCTTTACTCGAATTTCAGATTTTCCCTGTAAAGATACCAAACTGGCCAGAGGCTCTTGGTTCAAACTGAACTTGTTTTATCTTAATAATACATGGGATTTAATAGTAGAAAACTGGGGAGATTTTATACCTCAAATGTAACCTAGAGCTGGTATTTAGTGGGATAGTGGGAAATGGATTGAAAATAAGTTATGGGTGAATACCAAAACTTTAAAAAAAACTTTGAAATGTTCTTGGCTGTGATTGTCATACAGTATCAACTTTCATTATTCTTATTTTAGCTCTTTTGAGTTCCTAGGCTGCTATGCTTTGACCAGGGTAGAGAAAGTGGTCGTTCACTAACGTATGGTAATTTCCCAGCCAAAGCCCTATCTTGGGACAGACTGCTTGTCATCTGCTTAGTTGTTTCACAGAGATTCGATAAAGGGAGCATCTTTTCCATTATAAAAAGGCAATTCCATTTTAGAAAGTTGGAGAGTTGTACACAGTTTAAATCAACTCTGAAATAATATTGGAACCAGATCAGATTCTGGGGTTAAAATAGATACCTTGGGACATATTCAACAGTTTGATGACAAAAGCCCACCTCCTGGGATTTATAGCTTGAGAGGCATTCATTCAATTTAGAAACAAATTAAATGGAAAGTTTTGAGCTGAAATGTGCAGCTCCTGACAATATGTGGGGCTTCGTTTACCATGCGTTTTTTCAAGATCAAAATACATACTGAATTGCAACTAGATCCCAGGTACAATGTTGTACAGTATGAATAAGAGATACTTCTGACCTCAAGAAGTTTACAAATTATGGGGCACCTGGGTGACTCAGTCAGTTGAGTGACTGACTCTTGATTTCTGCTCAGGTCATGATCCCAGGGTCATGGTCTCAAGCCCCACATCAGCCTCCATGCTGAGTATGGAGCCTGCCTGGGATTCCCTCTCTCCCTCTCTCTGCCCATCTCCCCTTCTTGTGATCTCTTTATCTCTAAAATAATAAGAAAAGATTCTCTTTCTCCTTTTCCCTCTGCCCCTCCCCTGCTTGCTCTCTCTCTCCTCTCTCTCTCTCTCTCAAAAAAAAAAGTTTACAAATTAGATTGATTTAAGGAATTATTATTATTATTATTAGGTTTTAATCTTTTTGGGGTCATGGACATTGGATTGGTTAGGGTTAGATTTAGCTGGAAGTGACAGAGAATCCTGAATAACTATGGTTTAAACAAAGTAGTCGTTTATTTCTCCTTCCTTCAAACCTAGGCAATCCATAACTAGAATATTGCCTCCATGTTGCCGAGGATGTAGACTTCTAATCTACTCTCCTGTCATCTTCAACATTTGACTTCCACCTCACACTCCAGGATGTCTGGTGAAGTTTTAGTCATCATGTTGATGGAAGGAGGATGGAGATGATCTCTTCCTATTTATAACATGTCTACCTGTTCATGCCTTGCTGCAAGGGAAGTTGGATAATAGAATCTTTGACATTTCCTTTCTCAGCTAAAAATGAGGGGCAGAATGGATATTGGGAGGGTTGATAATCATCATTCTATGTGGCAGATGCCTTTAAGAATTTTTGTAAAGGCTAAGACCCCTTTATAAAAACTCACCTAGGCACACATACATTTTTATATGTTTTTACAGCTTTTGCGGAATTCCTTCCCTTTGAGTCCAACCAAGTTCTCCAGGAATATGAAAATACATTAATAATAGTTTTCATCAGCACCACCAGTGTCACAGATAGAATTCTCTGGGAAGCAGATCTGAGATGGAGTTAGAAGTCTGAAAAGATTTTGAGGGGAGAATATTTGTAGAAACAAAAGGGGAGGAAATAGGGTTGGGCAGGTGGGAGTCATCAGATAATTATGTAGAACTGAGAAAACTGTACACGCAATGGCACAAGTTGTCTGTTAGAGGATCTCACACTGGGCAGGAATGGCTTGGCCCTTACACCACTGCCTTGCTCTATTGTTGACTGAAGGCTTCCCTGGCTAGAGTGACACCTTGGCGGTAATTCTTAAAGGGGATCCTAAAGGAAATATAAGCTGGAGGCTATCTACTAATCATAGTCTTTGCAGATAAATAGCAAGTCCTTTCTTGAAGGAACTTGAGTGGTGTATCTTGATGTCTGTCACAGCCGGCTACCATTCAGAGATTTAAATTGCTGTAAGTCCTTGGGGCACCTGGCTGGCTCAGTTGGTTCAGCAGCTGACTCTTGGTTTCAGCTCAGATCACGATCTCATGGTTTGTGAGACTGAGTCCCGCGTCGGGCTCCATGCTGACAGTGAGGAGCCTGCTTGGGGTTCTCTCTCTCTCCCTCTCTCTCTCTACCCCTCCCCCACTCTCACATGCACATGCACTCTCTGTCTTTAAAAATAAATTAATTAATTTGAAAAAATAAATTGCCGTAAGTCCATGAAAGCCAGTTGTGGGTGTTTGTTACTCTTGTAAAATTTTACCTCTAGGTTAGCACTGACATTCTTGGAGGTCTTCCTCGTTTGTTTATCTTGCATACTGAATTTATGATAAAGCCATTGAATCCCTCCTGACTCAATCACTTTGGCCATTTGTAATGTATAGCTCAAGAAAGGAGCAGGGCAGCATCCCTCTAGGATAAGGAAATGGAGGAAAACTTTCATCACCTGAACCATCCGTGGCTGAAATGTCATCTCTACCACCACCTATTAACATGAGAGTGGCTAATGCTGGTCAACAGTTTGAGTCATAGACACTCCTTATTATCTGAGAACAAGTTCAGTGGTAACTATTACTCATCAGGGCAAAGAGGGATATGCCAATGCTCCATGTCCAGTTCAGAGAGGAAGAATGCAGATTCTACATAAAGAATGGTGACAAAATAGCTCAATTATTAAAATGATCAAAATGGAGTTCAGTTAGTATTGTAGAAGTTTAGCTCACATTTTGTCATGAGTCTTGATTATTCACATAACTGAAAGCCTAGGAGCTGTATCATAATTAGGAAGGTATCAGTGTGATGCTGCATAACCTTTCTACAGTCGATGAGCTTGCTCGGTGCCAGGAGGGCCTTTGCCATACAGTATGTCAACCATCTAGTGAAAATGTGAATTTAAGATCTATAGTGTCATGTTTTTCTTCGTTATTTTCTTATTGGACAGCAACTGCTGAGACTTAATTTAATTATACTCTTTGGTTCCTGACATACTAACTCATTGTACTATATAAGGCTTTAACCTTAATGTAATTTTATTTTCTCCCTGTTATTCTCAGCCCCGGTCTTTACCCCTACAGAGGACTTCCTTCTAATATGGCTGATACCTATACTTCAGTAGTCTGTATTCTCATAAAAATCTGTAGGGTTATTTGTGTATCTGTATTTTAAATTTCTATAAACTTTACTGTACAGACCCCCTTAATCTTGAAACATTTAATATAATATTTCCAAGTTATACTCATTGCTATAGAGTCATCTAGCTCCTTGCTTCTAACAACTGCCTAGAATTCCAGAGCCTGCATCCAATACCACGTTTTGGCTCCTTCCCTAGTGACAGCTCTCTTAGGTCACTTCCAACTTCTTGATACCACAATCAGTGCTTTTGAGAGTCACATGTCCTGAGATAAGATACATAAAATACAAGAGGTGACTCCATGCCTTTAAGGCATTTTCTGAGTTGCTGGAACAGCACCAAAGCTTCTAGCACAATTGTACTCAACAGGGTGCTTTGGTTCTCCTCATGTCAGGAGACATTAGGCAATATCTGGAAACATTTTTGATTGTCATGACTGGCAGTGGGTAGAGACTAAGGACGCTGCAATACAAGACAGCTCCCTACAGCAGAGTATTGTTTGGTCTAAAATGTCAATTACACTGAGATTGAGAAACCTTATTATAGCAGAATTCTTTTTAGTTCTGCAAATATATTTCTTTTATACATTCTTTGAGTCTTGATCTGGTTTTCTTTTCCTGCTTCTACTTCCTTGTTGTTCTGTTACACGGACATTCCTTTCCTCATTTGCCCTCCTTTATTTATTCTGTTTTCTCTTGTTCTTTTGTGGCCACCTGTTTTGACTGGGGTCAGTTCTTGGCAGCTTCTTTCTGCAAACCTGCAGCCACATCCAACTTGATGGCTTGATTTGAACTTCCATTTCAATTCTGTCTACTCCTTAATAAAATGCAGTAATATTTCTTGCTGTAAGTTAATAATTTAATATTCTGTGGAATAGTCTGTGGAAGAGATGTTAGTTACCTAATAATTTGCATTCTCCACTTCTACCTTACTGATAGAATCCCAATTTTATTCCAGGTGGAATCAGTAAAATATTAAATATCCAGGCTTCCTGTTCAGTTATTTGAGATATATAAGCAATGATTGTTGGCTGGATCTTCCAAAATGTCCCTTAAAAAGCATCCAATAACTACCATGCCTTTTCCCCCACCTCTACCTCTTCTTCCTTATTTCTTTCTGTAATGTGGACATAATTATCAGCACTCCAGCAGCCATATTGTGTAATGAGGCAAACTTGATGGTAGAAGTCTATTGTAAGAATAGCAGAGTAGAGATAGAGTTTGGGTCCATGATGATAGAGCAACCACTGCAACAGCCCTGGTTCTCATGTCTGCATTATTATTTGTAAGAAAGAAATAATACTCGGGGTGTCTGGGTGGCTCAGTTGGTTGAGCGTCCAACTTAGGCTCAGGTCATGATCTCACGGTTTGTGAGTTGGAGCCCCGCATCAGGCTCTGTGCTGATAGCTCAGAGCCTGGAGCCTGCTTCAGATTCTGTGTCTCCCTCTCTCTCTGCTCCTCCCCTGATCACACTCTGTCTCTCTCTTAAAAATAAATAAAGATTAAAAAAAATTAAAGAAATAATACTCTATCTTATTAAAGATAGTGTGAGCTTAGCTCATGTGAATTCCACCCCCCACCCCCACCCCAGATGGAAGGAGGTGTTTTCAGTGTGCTGGCAAAATGAAGTTTGAACCTAGAAAACTAAAGATCCCAGATCATGCTGGACTCATGAAAGTATATTCTTCTCTGTGAGATCTCCTAACTTTCTGCCACGTTTCCCAGGTGATAGACTTTGACCTCATCTGCCTTCATGCTTCAAGATTCATACCATCATAAGCATTCAATATGAACTATCCACTCATGAAATCATCTTTTGTATTTCTAGCAAAATATTATTTTAGAAGATGTTAGCCATACATATGCAATACTTTGAGATATTGTTCACCTGAAAACATTAGCAAGAGGCAATGTTTCCTCATGATCTGAAAAGGATACTGACCTTCCGACCTGAAGAAAGTACCAAATTTCCAACTTGACAAAGAAAATAGTCAAGAACTATTACTGCTTAAAAAAAAAATTCAGGGGTAAAACTTAGATTCCATCCTGAAATGGTTTGCATTTTTGAAGAGCTATAGGAGCATGTGGACTTTATTCAAGGAAGCCAAAGAGCCCATGTTCAGAGGACCTGTGCCAACAGATGTGCTAAATCTTTCATTGAGGCCTGCTGAGTGATTAATGGGTCTTTCCTTCATTGTCTCCATTCTGTCCTAGGAAACGACATAGCTAAAGATTTCTTATGGTATTGGTGGATCTACACTTGTTCTTTGCATCTTGAAAGGAGGTTTTCCCATTATCGTTTAGGTCACGGGGGGCCAGTATGAAGGTGACACTGAGCTCGTCCTCAATTATGATGTTATTTTTATGAGGCTGGAGGAACAGTTGCATAAACAGTATCCCTGTCATCCAGAGATATCAAGAGTTAATATTTTCAATGAACAACTAAACTAAGGATGTTTCAGATGCTTTAAGATGAAAGTGACGATAATCCTTCTTAGGACACTACAAGTGTTAATGTGGAATCAACCTCATGGATTTAGAAATGCCAGTGTAACCATCTCAGAATAGGATATCCATTTATCATATAAAGATCATGCTAAATCAAGATTTAGAAGTGTTACAGGAGCTGGTGAGGCTAAGATTCACTTTTCCTAGTCTGGGGTGTTTTTAGGCTATAGTCTTGGGGTGCACTCTAAAGAAATTGCTTTTTGCATGAAGTAGTGTTGAGTCATGTGCATTTATCCAGTACTCAGAGGAGCTTTATGAAAGGCTTACAAGGTCTTTTTGTTTTTGTTGTTGTTTTTGTTGTTTTTTCTTTTTTGACATAATCTGACAGAAGGTACAAGACGAGAGAAGTTAGAGCTAACTCCTGGGGCAAAGCTTGAAGATGGAGACCATCAGGTCATAACAAATAGTATAGTATTAGGGAATACAGGTGTGTATAGCTATTTTTTTAGATGGGTAACCTTAAATCTTTCAGTCTCTTGGTACAACTTTACTCCTTAGGATTTAATCAGATTTCTTTGAACCCCAACCCTGTGGTCCTTCCCAATATCTGCAGAGATCTCAGAAGCTTACTTTTCCTGATTCACTTTAGTTTTGAGTTCTGACTTCTCAACTATCCCTTCTCTGTTGTGAATTTTATGTACAGCTTCTTTATACTCAGCATCACCAAGCTGGATAATTATCTACATTTTTCAAAGTACAAGGGAATATGTATTTCAGTTTCCCTGAAGAAAGATTAATTCTTTCACCAAAGTGTTTAAGTAATTTGCCCAAAGTCACCCAACTAGTAAGTTAGGAAGACTACAGCATGGATCATCTTCTCAGGGACCTCATAGTCTTATGACAAGGCAAGCAATGGCCACACAAAATGATAAGAAGAGTTGTATTGGAGGCATGGAGGGGACTGTGGAGTTTTCTGCCTGGCAGAGAAAGAATACCCTCAGACTGGGAAGATTGCATTACACTGGAGTCAAGACCTGAAAGATAAATAAGCACTCAAAAGTTGGTGGGAGGGTGGAAGGGAGGAAACATGGGAACAAAAAGCCAGAGGCAGGACAGTATGATGGAGAGTATGGTGGCATTCTCAATCACCAGGTATGGGAAGAAGCAAATGTAGATAAAAGGCCACTTACATAGAAATATGCCATGCTGCAGAGTTTAGGTTTTATTCCATAGGCATCAGGAGGCCACAGAAAGACATTGAGCAGGATCGTGGCCTGATTTGATGTGTAGGTTATGCTACTTTAATGAGCTCTCTGCTCACTGGCAGCATCCTTATTCCTTACTGAAGCCTGTTAACAGATGTGCTATGAAACATGGGTCTCTGTACTCAAGAACTGTCCAGCATAAGGTGACTCACTGTGAAAGTAAGCACTGTTCCTGGCATGACAACATTTCCTTCCCTATCACAGGGAAGCCACAGAATTTTTCTCCATCAAATGTCTGGTGTTTGGCTATCACAAGTCAGAAAAAGATAGTGTCAGAGCTCTGAGCCACATTCCTTCCAACTTCATCTCCAACATCCCAGTGGAAACAGAATTATAGCCCATGGAAGAAAAGGACCACCCTGACCAATCCATAGGCCCTTTATTACATGTGATGCTTGCCTCAGCTAAGCCTTCATGACCTACCCAATCAAATCTTCTTTTTCTTTTTTCTTAAAGAACCTAGGGACCTAAACCAACAACCCCTTTCCTCCATTGCTGGTGTCTCAGAAATGAAGTTATTTGCTCACCCTTAACAGTTAAAGGCATAATGTGCTCTTGAGAGGGACTCTCTTTGGTTCTGAAAAATAATGCTCTTTTAAATATGGTGAAATTGCTCTCTTATAATTTATTTAAGATGTCATAAAGTTTCTGCCAACTCTGCCCTTTCAAACTCCAACCTCAAATTCTCAACTGGAGCACTGAGCAGCAATTATCTTAAAATCCTCCTCATCATTCAGCCATAAGTAACCTTTCCCAAAACAATCTAATAGCATGAGTGTTTTCCTTCAAAGGAAATGTTCCAAACTTCATTTCTAATATTTTTTCCCAAGGCGGTTGAAACTATCTGAAATGTACACAAGACTTATAAAATGGCAATACAATTACCTTAGTAAGGCTTTAAACTCATACGGAGTTTCTGAAGTCATAGTTCTCCTTCAGGACAGGCCTGAGGCAAAATGATACTGTAGGAAATGTTTACACATACTCTGTTAGCAAATTTTCTCTCAAGCATGTCTGCTCATGGATTTCATACCTCAGTGTGACTGTATAGTCATGTACTACCTCTCTCAAATTAATTTTCATTTTTAGACTAATTGCTACATTACAGGGTCCAGATTTACCCTGAGACTTGGATGAATCCAAGTAGTAGGGTTGGATGAAATATATCCCTCTTTAATGAAACCATTATGTATAGATATTATGTATATACATATTAATTATATATATAAATATATATGGTACTTATATATAATATATATATAATATATACATGTATATATATTATATATGTATATATTAACCTGGGAAATAAGAAGTTTCTAGGAAAAATATCTCTTGAATTTACAAATTGCCTTTGGACTTGCATATGCCTGATGGACGTGGGGGTTGGGGAGCCCAATATCAGTAATCATATGATTATATATGTGTATGATAATTTGGTTCCTGTTTACTTCTTCCTTTAGGCTGTATACTCCATTCTGGTAAAGGCCTTGTCTGTTTTTTCTCATCATTATATTTCCCACACAAAGCACAGGGCACATAAGTGTAAATCAGTATTTATAGGGGAGAATGAAATGGTCTGGAAGCTACTTGAGAGAAACAGACACAGAAGAAAGAAAATGGGTGTCTTAGTCGTCTTAGACTGCTCTGAAAAAATAGCACAGACTAGGTGGGTTAACACAGACATCTATTTTTCACATTTCTGGAGGCTGGAAAGTCTAAGATCAAGATATTTGTTGATTTGGTTTTTGGTGAGACTCTCTTCTTGGCTTGCAGATGGTTTCCTTCCCTTTCTGTGTCCTCACGTAGTGGAGAGGGAGGGGAGGGTAAGAAGGATGGAGACAGACATAGAGAGAGAAGAGGAGGGAGAGAAATCTCTTCCTTTTTTCATAAGCCCAGAGTCCTACTAGATTAGGGTTCCATCCTGATGACCTCATTTAACCTTAATTAATTAATTAATTAATTAATTTTTTTGATGTCTAGAAAATCTTTTATTGGGACTTTTTTTTTATTGAAGTATAATTTGCATACAATGTTAACTTCAGGTGTACAACATATTGATCTGATAATTGTATACATTACACAGTGCTCACAATAAGTGTGGTCACCATCTGTCACCACACATGTTATTACAGTATTGTTGACTACATTCTCTCTGCTATACCTTTCATCTCTGTGACTTATAACCGGAAGATTGTACCTCTTAGTCCCCTTTATCTATTGTGCCCATCAGGACTAGTCTACTCTTAAAATTCACTTTTGTATTTATACTTTAGGCTTTGGTTGATCCTAAGCATATCTCTGATGTCAGATCCTTACTGCTCAAAGTGTGGTCTGGAACAAGAGCATGGACTTCACCTCTATCTCCAGATTTAGTAGCACTGGGGATTAGGGCTTCAACATAAGAATTTGGGGGGGGGGGACACAAACACATAGCAGTGGGCTTCAGAGACAGAAGGACTTGAGGTAAAATTAATAATAATTTACTTATGATCTATATAGTCTCAGACACTTTAAAGTTTCTGATCTCAGTTTCCTTATAAAAATGAAGATAAATAATACTTACCTGCAAGTTTATGAAAAGAATAACTAATATAAATACAACCCTTGACTCAGGGCTTACTCAAGGCAGGAATTTAATAAATATTGCTCTCTCTTTATTACCCCAAGGGGCTCTGTTTGGGGCTGGTCTCAGATGGGACTGAGATCTGTCTGGCAAACACTGGTGGGGTGGGATGTCCAGAAGCCTCTTAGCATGGAGATCTTTTATAAAAGAAGAATCTGGGCTTAAAAAGCCTGACTATTAAATATCACCTGCTCACCGTATAGGTGAGAATATAGGTAAAATGAGTTTGAATGACAACTAGTCCCTTAGTTGTCTGAGCCCTAATTCAAATTATGCCCATGTACTATGGTAACTGTGAGCAGGAACAAAGATCCCAGTAAAAATGATTAGCAATTTCACTATAAGGCCTGTGTATGGAATATTACTAGTCTCATTTGGGAATTTCCGTAAAAGAATGAAGAGAGTGGCTAAGTTGATTAAGTGTTCTACTCTTGATTTCTGCTCAGGTCATGATCTCACAGTTCATGGGTTCAAGTTGTGTGTCTGGCTTTGAGCTGGCATCATGGAGCCTGCTTGGGATTCTCTCTGCCTCTCTCTCTCTCTGCCCCTCCCCTACTTGTGTTCTCTCTCTCTCCCTATCAAAATAAATAAACTTAAAAAAAAAAAAGAATGAAGAGGAAGATTGAGAAAAAGAGAGGGAGAGAGAGAAATTCTTTGTTATAAGACAGTAGAAAGTACAAATCCGGAATCTTGAGTTCTCTGTTGTCCCAGTGTGACTGGAGATTAAAGTGTCCTGTGAGTATCTGATGAGAAAAGTGGTGCTGTCTGGCCAGAAGGAATGCTTCAGAATTTGTGTCCAGAGTGGTCTCCTAGCTTCTTTCCAGGTAGATCAAGTCAAATGGAACACAAAAGGGCCAAAGATGGAGCAATCTGGATGATTACTTTTAATTTGACTTCTTTGGGCTGGTAACTGCCTGGTATTTTTATTGGCTATTTAGTGAGATATACTGGAAAGAGAGCTGGACCTGCAACCTGAAATCCCACCTAAAGAAAACTCAGTTATGTTGTTTACAAAGTAAATAATCCTTTTTTTTAAATGCAAGGTTTATTTTCCTTATATGTAATATGATGATGGTTATATTACTCTATAGGATGATTTTATAGATTGAATGAGATGAAGTATGAAGTACTTGGCACCTAGTAGGCAGTGAATACGTTTAGTGAATTCAGTTGCCTGGGTAGCAACACTCAGAATTTTGTCAGCTTTGCCATCAACTAGCTGTGTCCACTTTAGCAAGTGTTTCGTTACTGGATTTTGCCTTCACACAACCTGTCGATCTTACCACCTTCTCTGATCCATTTCTATTTTGCCTAGGCATCATATGTTCTATTTTTTAAAATGTGTTTTTTAATTCATTGGTAAAAGGGGCTGATTGTGTGATTACAACTTCATTGCTGAGGCAGCATTTTGAGTGGACCCCCATAGAGTCTCAGGAAGGAGGAATCCTTTTGGACTTTGCGCTGCATCAAAACAATGAGACCATTTCTGAAATGATATTTTCCAGAAGAACTATGTCTCCATGTTTTCAAGAGCAAACTTGAGACACTGGTGAAACTATTTATACTCTTTTCAGCCAAATTCCTAATTTATAAATGGGAAGGTGTTGAGGTGGAGAACATGAATTTAAAAAAAATGTAGTGAATCAATGCTAAGGGCAAACAGTCTGGAAGAGAACTTGGTTGGTCTACCCTGATTTAGATCCTCCAACTTTAGCAAATGTTAAGCTTGGAGAGTAAGTTAGGAGAAACGAATTGGCACCATGCATTATTTTTCTGGCTTGTGTGTTTTCTCTAAAGAAAGAAGAGGACTAAAATGGGCTTCTTCCCAAGGTCTGAGCTCTCCTTGTCTCCAAAAGAGGATTAACAGACTTTCATGAAAAAGAGTTTCAGGCATACCAAAGTTGACCCAAGAAGCAAGAGATAACTCTTTTAGTACTTTGTATTCTCAGTGGGGAATTGCTCTGCCAGAGAGTTTAATGACTCAAATACCAAGAACAAAAACAGAGGGGTTGCAGGTGACCCAGTGAAGGAAGGCTCAGACACAGAAGCCTGAAAGTGACAGGACCTTGAGTTGAATGCCTGCCTGTGAATATGGGGGATGGGCACTAGACTCCATTCACCCCTGGTGATGCTTAGTGCAGAGCAAGTGGAGCCATAGAACTTTGAAAGAGTTTTGTAAAACTTGTCAGGGAGAATCCTCACCATCAACATGGTAGACTGATAACTAGGTGCCTCATTCTTGTCCTTGCAGATTTAGGTTCTAATAAAATGGATGCGAGGGTAGGAAACCGTTAAAATTTATGGTATCCAGTATTTTGTTGATGTTAGTCAATAGATGCAGGATCTTATGCATATTACTAATCCACTTCATTCTGGCAAAAAAACTACTCCCTCAGTAAGTCATTTACATGTCTAAGTGGGGGCCACTCATGAAACATTTATTGTTTTATAGATAGGAAAGATTTCTTAAAAATATAAAACAAGCAAAATGGCAAATCAGCCTATTAAAAATTTAGGAGAAGCCTAAATATCCATTAGCAGAGAATGGATAAACTGTGAAGTTTTAATACAATACAATTGAATGCCAGTATTTCTCAAACTTTAGAGTGCATCTAGACCATGCAGGGATCTTGTTAAAATATGGATTCTGATTCTGTAGTTCTGCAGTAGGTCCTGAGATTCTGAATTTCTTTTTTTAAATTAATTTATTTTTTAAATTTATATCCAAATTAGTTAGCATGTAGTTCAATAATGATTTCAGGAGTAGATTCCTTAGTGCCTCTTACCCATTTAGCCCATCCCCCCTCCCACGACCCCTCCGGTAACCCTCTCTTTGTTCTCCATATTTAAGAGTCTCTTATGTTTTGTCCCCTCCCTGTTTTTATATTATTTTTGCTTCCTCTCCCTTATGTTCATCTGTTCTGTGTCTTAAAGTCCTCATATGAGTGAAGTCATATGATATTTGTCTTTCTCTGACTAATTTCGCTTAGCATAATCCCCTCCAGTTCCATCCATGTAGTTGCAAATGGCAAGATTTCATTCTTTTTGATTGCTGAGTAATACACACAATACATATACATATACATATACATATACATATACATATACATATACATACACATATACATATACATTTTATCCATTCATCCATCGATGGACATTTGGGCTCTTTCCATACTTTGGCTATCGTTGATAGTGGTGCTATAAACATTGGGGTGCATGTATCCCTTCGAAACAGCATACCTGTACCCCTTGGATAAATACCTAGTAGTGCAATTGCTGGGTCGAAGGGTAGTTCTATTTTTACTTTTTTGAGGAACCTCCATACTGTTTTCCAGAGTGGCTGCACCAGTTTGCATTCCCACCAGAACTGCAAAAGAGATCCTGTTTCTCCGCATCCTCACCACCATCTGTTGTTGCCTGAATTGTTGATGTTAGCCATTCTGACAGGTGTAAGGTGGTATCTCATTGTGGTTTTGATTTGTATTTCCCTAATGATGAGTGAATGTTGAGCATTTTTTCATGTGTCGGTTGGCCATCTGGATGTCTTCTTTGGAGAAGTGTCTATTCATTTCTTTTGCCCATTTCTTCACTGGATAATTTGGTTTTTGGGTGCTGAGTTTGATAAATTCCTTATAGTTTTTGGATAGTAATCCTTTATCTGATATGTCATTTGCAAATATCTTCTCCCATTCTGTTGGTCGCCTTTTAGTTTTGCTGATTGTTTCCTTCACTGTGCAGAGGCTTTTTATTTTGGTGAGGTCCCAATAGTTCATTTTTGCCTTTGTTTCCCTTGCCTCTGGAGACGTGCTGAGTAAGAAGTTTCTGCAGCCAAGATCAAAGAAGTTTTTGCCTGCTTTCCCCTCGAGGATTTTGATGGCTTCCTCTCTTACATTTAGGTCTTTCATCTGTTTTGAGTTTATTTTTGTGTCTGGTGTGAGAAAGTGGTCCAGGTTTATTCTTCTGCATGTCGCTGTCTAGTTTTCCCAGCACCACTTGCTGAAGAGACTGTGTTTATTCCATTGGATATTCTTTCCTGCTTTGTCAAAGATTAGTTGGCCATAGGTTTGTGGGTCCATTTCTGGGTTCTTTATTCTGTTCCATTGATCTGAGTGTCTGTTTTTGTGCCAGTACCATACTGTCTTGATGATTACAACTTTGTAGTACAGCTTGAAGTCCGGGATTGTGATGCCTCCTGCTTTGGTTTTCTTTTCAAGATTGCTTTGGCTATTTGGGGTCTTTTCTGGTTCTATACACATTTTAGGATTATTTGTTCTAGCTCTGTAAAGAATGCTGGTGTTATTTTGATAGGGATTGCATTGAATATGTAGATTGCTTTGGGTAGTATTGACATGTTAACAATATTTGTTCTTCTTATCCAGGTACATGGAATATTTTTCCATTTTCTTGTGTCTTCTTCAATTTCTTTCATAAGCTTTCTATAGTTTTCAGTGTATAGATTTTTCATCTCTTGGGTTAGATTTATTCCTAGGTATTTGATGGTTTTTGGTGCAATTGTACATGGGATCGATTCCTTGATTTCTCTTTCTGTCACTTCATTGTTGGTGTATAGGAATGCAACCGATTTCTGTGCATTGATTTTATATCCTGCAACTTTGCTGAATTCATGAATCAGTTCTAGCAGGGTTTTTCTTTTGTGGAATCTTTAGGGTATTCCATATAGAGTATCATGTCATCTGCAAAGAGTGAAAGTTTGACCTCGTCCTGGCCAATTCGGATGCCTTTTATTTCTTTGTGTTGTCTGATTGCAGAGGCTAAGACTTCCAATACTATGTTGAATAACAGTGGTGAGAGTGGACATCCCTGTCTCGTTCCTGACCTTAGGGGGAAAGCTGTCAGTTTTTCCCCATTGAGGATGATATTGGTGTTGGGTCATTCATATACGGCTTTTATGATCTTGGTGTATGCTCCTTCTATCCTTACTTTCCTGAGGGTTTTTATCAAGAAAGGATGCTGTATTTTGTCAAATGCTTTCTCTGCATCTATTGAGAGGATCATGCGATTCTTTTCCTTACTTTTATTGATGTGATGAATTCCATTGATGGTTTTGCAGATATTGAACCAGCCCTGCATCCCAGGTATAAATCCCTCTTGGTCATGGTGAATGATTTTTTAATGTATTGTTAGAGCTGGTTGGCTAATATCTTGTTGAGGATTTTTGCATCCATGTTTATCAGGGAAATTGGTCTATAGTTCTCCTTTTTAGTGCGGTCTCTGTCTGGTTTTGGAATCAAGGTAATGCTGGCTTCATAGAAAGAGTTTGGAAGTTTTCCTTCCATTTCTATTTTTTGGAATAGCTTCAAGAGAATAGGTGTTAACTCTTCCTTAAATGTTTGGTAGAATTCCCCTGGAAAGCCATCTGGCCCTGGACTCTTGTTTTTTTGGGAGAGTTTTGATTACTAATTCGATTTCTTTACTGGTTATGAGTCTGTTCAAATTTTCTATTTCTTCCTGTTTCAGTTTTGGTAGTGTATATGTTTCTAGGAATTTGTCCCCAGATTGCCCATTTTATTGGTGGATAATTGCTCATAATATTCTCTTATTATTGTTTTTATTTCTGCTGTGTTGATTGTGATCTGAGATTCTGAATTTCTAACAGACTCCCAGGTGATACATTGCTGCCAATCCACAGACACTACCTGGAGTAGGAAAATTCTACCAATAGTTAAAATGAACCAAATCCTCACCTGCCACGATAAATAAATCTCTAATGTATAACTTTGAGGTAAAGAATTAAATTGCAGAAGGATATATAGGATATGATACAATTTATATAAAATATAAATAATGCAAATATATTTTTATCCATGTGTGTCATGTGTAGTGAAAAAGTAAAAAGAAGCATAACAATGATAAACATTAAATTCATAATAGCAGCTATCTGGGTGAGTGGACAGGAAAGATGCAGAAATTATATGAGGCTTTAATATGGTCCACGGTGCTTGTTTCTTAAGCTTGGTGGTGGGTACAGAGGTGTTTGGAACATTATTTTCTTCATTTTTGTGTGTTAACATTAGGACTTAAAGGTATGGATTTGTGTGTGTGAGCATGTGTTAGTTCAATAGTCTAAAAAATATTTTTTAATGTTTATTTATTTAATTTGAAAGAGAGCGAGAGAGAGATTGGGGAGGGGCAGAGAGAGAGGGAGGAAGAGAATCCCAAGCAGGCTCTGTACTGACAGCACAGAGTCCGATGTGGGGCTTGATCTCATGAACTGTGAGATCATGACCTGAGCTGAAATCAAAAGTCAGATGCTTAAATGACTTGAGCCATCCAGGCACCCCTAGTAAAGATTTTTTATAAAAATTTTGAGCCTTTTTCTTTGTGGTATTTTGTGATCTTTTTCCTTATGATCTCTTCAACTACAGATTCAGTAAATATATTCACAACTGATTTTATTCCCCGGAGACATGGAAGATGGATAAAGGATTATCAACAGTGCTATATTTGGAAAAGGAAAGCAAAACTTATTTAAGAAAAAATATACATTTTCTTAAGTGTCTTTAGCAGAAGTTTCTGTTTTTTTCCATTACAGGTAATTCTACACATTCTTCATTGTCGACATTTAAAATGTGCCAAAAAAAAAAAAAAAATGTTGACACTCTGGCGAAAGAAGAGCTTATAACACATTAGAAGGGTGTCATTTAAAAACAGCTCATGTTTTATCATTAGTTACATGTAATACTGATATACTTACAGAGAAACATTTTCCATTTAGTTATTATATTTTTGTTTAAAATTAGTTTTAATTCTTTTCTAAAGGAAATTAAAGTAGAACTAGGGATTTTAATGAGTAAAAATAAATGTTACAACTGTAAAAACTGGCTAGATATACAAGAGTTAAATGAGAGAAAGATGCAAATAGAATTCTCACAAAAGGGGAAATACAATTAATATACAGATATTTAGAATTATATTCAAGTTTACTAGGTTTGAAACAGTGCATAAGAGAACAACTATGGATGATGTTTTTTGCCCTTCTAATTACTAAAAATATTTTATTATTTTTAAAAAACTGTAACATTTCATTCTGTTGAAGATGTGGTAATGCAAGCAGTTTTGTTATTTGTGTTAGAGTAAAGTGTAATAATTTAAGACACTATTTGGCGATATGTGCCAAGAGTTCTAAAAAAACGTTCATATTACCTACTGAAAATCTCTTTTTAGAATTTAATCTGAAATTCAAGAAATTATGCATAAATATTTTCATCATAATTTTGTATATAGCAGTGAACATTTTTGAAGTAGCCCATGTTGATTTGGATCCTATAGGATGAGGATGTGAAGATGAGATTATACATGTGAGAAATTTATTGGATGAAACTCCTAGAAAGTCTTGGCTATAATCATTGGGGTCCTTGAACAAAGGTCATAGGATCCCTGTTTTATGTAGGAAAATCCTGGCTCCAGTGCCCACCCTATGTCCTGTTATTGGCTGGAAAGAGCTCAGGAGAAGCCTGGACTTGGTGTGAACACAATGGCAGAGCCAAAGGAATAGTAGTTGGGTCTATCAGTTCTGCACTAACTGCTAAAGTTTCTCCTGGAGGAGATCTGAGCAGTGCACCTCCATATCAGCCACATAACCAAAATGTCTAGGTAAGCCATGTATTCGTCAAGTTAGGCTTGATGATATAACAAACAACCACCTGCATGACATAATACAATGAAGTTCTAATTCTTGCTCATGTCACAGTCACATCAGGTATTGGGTAAATGGCCTTTTATGTACTGATTCAACAATGCAGATTCTTTTCTCCTCTATGATTCCTGAGCCTTCAACTTAGTCTTCTTTATCCAGCTGAGGGGAATAAGGAAGAGAACGCACAGGGAATTATGTGGAGGAGGTTAGGGACAGGCTTGGCAGTGACCTGTATCACTTTCATTTATGTTCCATTGACTGGAATATGGAAGATCTAACTGCAAGACACCTGGGATTGAAGAGAAGCACATAGATACTGGTACTAAGTTTACTAATATCCTGCCATATTCATGCTACATCCATTCAGTAGAATATTATGCAGATATATTCACAAGTGTCTTTAAAACTAATTCTATTTTTAGGGGCTCTTGGGTGGCTCAGTGGGTTAAGCATCTGACTTCGTCTCAGGTCATGATCTCGCGGTTCATGGGTTGGAGCCCTGCATTGGGCTTCGCGCTGACGGCTCACAACCTGGAGCCTCTTTGGATTCTGTTTCTCCCTCTCTCTCTGCCCCTTCCCAGCTCGTGCTCCGTCTCTCTGTCTCACTCTCAAAAATAAAAATAAACATTAAAAACATTAAAAAAATGAATTCTAATTTAAAATGAATTATTGAAAGCTACAGGTAAATTTAATAAGCTTTTAAAACTATATAATAAAACTAGATGGATGGATAGCTGGATAGATATATAGATAGATACAGATTTATCAAACTTAGAAAACAACCTAAATCTATGAAGGTAAATAATTCAAGAAATAAACTTTCTAGAATATTAGCATAGTTGTCTTAGAATGTGCCATTGAGGAAGTTTTCTTTTCCTTTTTCTAATTTATATTTATGATTGCTTTTAAAATAGAAAATAAAGTTGTGGGGTTTTTTTAATGGCAAGGAAAACAAAATAATTTTAAGTGTTTATTATTTTTCAATCATTTTTCTCTACATTCCTGTAAATTGCTGTTGTGTATATATAAACAGAATCCATAATAGGTGATGTAAAAGAACGAACTCTGGGGTGCTGGTAGGAATCACCTAAAGATTGGGCTGGGAATGAGAAAGGGTGACTTGAGAAAAAAGAAACAAAAATATTCTAGCCAAATAAATAATTTATAAAAGTAATCTACCCTGCAGACATTTAGGACAGAATTTTAGCATCAATTAAAGTTTAAATTTTGGGACATAATATTGTTTTGTTTTTGAAAAACACATTTTATGTCATTCTAATGATTAAAGTTAAATTACTGACCTTTGTACATTTAACTCTTAGAACTTAAGGAACATCCACATTGTTATCACAGGGTATTTTGAATACAGGCCCCTGATGCCCTGAAATGTCTGTATTCTGTCCCTCTCCTCTATCTTTGGTCTGCCTCTGTTCTCAATAAGGCAGCTGCCATCGCCTACTGCTAAGGCTCTGGCTTCCTCCAATGCCACGTTCTTTCCCAGGAGGTTAGTGCTATTTAACTAAATGACAGCTTTAATGTCAGCCACCACTGCAGCCTTTAAGCCATTCCTGATTAAGTAGGGATTCATGCCACATATGTAGTGAAACTAGTATTTTAAAACAAAGCAAAACAACACACACACACACACATACACACACACACACACAACCTTAAAAAACACAGGGTTTGACAAATTTTACAGTAAATTTCTCTCCTAGACAGCCTGATATGAAGTAAACAAATGGTAAATTTAGTTTCCTTTTCAAAACCAATCATCCATTTCCAAAATAAATTAATCAGGCTCTAGCGGTCTCCAGTTTATGGTGATGTTTACTTCTCTTCATTGGCTTCAATCTTGGAGTCCAGATGGGACTAAAACCAGCTCAACTTTCTTTTTGATTGGTTGGGGGTTGCTGGAGCAGCTGGGGGCAATGTCTGGCATATTTGGTTGATGTGATTTCTGCCCCTCAAATGAAGAGGATCACTTATGCTCAACCCTGAATCTCTAATAAATCTATTTATTTCCCATGTACAAATACTAGTAGCAGGATGGCATAGAATTTTAACCATTGCTATTTATTTGATGAGACCTCACCATAATTATCATTATCTGGTCCAATTTTGTACTGATTAGTAGAGTGGAAGCTGATGTGGAATAATTGAAAGAAATTGCAAGTGGCCCATTTGCTTAAAATAGCCATGTGTAGTGCACTTGCTTCATAATATGCTAGTCCGAGTTCATTTGTGTTGAGAAGGAATATTCTAGATTCTTTCAAAAGCCATAGAAATACCATAGCTAACAGATGTTCTCTGGAATGAACCTTGATATTATCATGCAACTTGGTCTAGTCACTCTTCAGTTGTAGTTCTTGGGCTTTGGAGCCCAGATTATGATGAACAGTCTCATTAGGTGATTTTATGTGTGAACCTAATGCATTTGTGAGAACTGGCATGCCTGTAATTTGTGAACTTTGGATTTTAGATATGCACTTACACTCAATTTATTAGTACCTACAGTTCCAAACATGGGTTGTTAGATGAGCGATTGCTGATGATCTTCAATATGTCCAATTTTTTTTGCAATCTTTTACTTTTTATTAATATTTATTTTATTCCCCACTGCCCAATTTAAAGACCCAGATATATCTGACCCACAGAGGTGATGATGTAGAAATATTCTGCTCTTTTTGTCCTTGGATTTCAGGTAAACTGTTGTCTAAGATAACAGTGGGAAAAGAAAGTCTTCAGATTCATTAAACATTTGGCTTAGATTTTTATCAACATGTTTACAGGATTGTTACCACAGTGTAATTAATAATATTCTCTCTTCTCCATGTTATTTTCTTTGACTTGTTGGTATGATTCTTAGCACTTCTTTTTTCCTGTAATATGTTGAAGCTATACATGAAAGTCAGCATGGTCAAACAATGTCAGGCATTGGTATATATATAACCAAAAGAGAAATGCTGATTTGGTCTTCCACCAAATAACTTCTTCGTACTTAAATTGTTTTTAATGTAGCAATTCTTTAAACTGTTTCCATATTTAGTTTCAATGTTAATTCCTGCCTTGCAGTAATACTTTTTATTTTAATGGAGTTTATCCTTCCTATTTTTCCACACGTTGGAATGATTAGTGTGCTGAGCACTGGATCTCCCCAACATCTGTGGTGAAAGTGCAACATTAAACTGCTGTCTCCCTTCTCATGAGTCTGAGTCCAGTTGATGCAGGTGAAGGAAAGAAGACCAATGTGTCATTTCCATACTATACAACCTTTGCAAAGAGCCAGGTGCACAAAGATATACTGTGATTTGAAGATGGCTGTTCCCATAAGGCGTAACTCTCCCATGCCCATCTTCTTCATTCTGGAGCTTATTCATCAGTCACCTGTGAGAATAATTACAGAGGTTTGAGAAATTAATATGCTGAATGCTGGTAAACTCTTTAAAGATCAGAAGTACTTTATAGCTGCTAAGTATAATTTTTAAAAATATTTTTACTTTCTTATTATGTGAAATGTTATCTATGGAATTTTTGTTGACAAGTTAAATGCACTGAAACATCTTTGCTTTGAGGCAAGACAAATAAAGTAGTTTAAGCCAAAATATTGATTCTAAAATTTTTCTTTTGGGACTTTTGGCTTAAAACCAAATTAATTCGGGGCACCTGGGTGGCTCAGTCAGTTAAGTGTCTGACTTGGGCTCAGGTCATGATCTCATGGTTCGTGAGTTCAAGCCCTGAGTCGGGCTCTGTGCTGACAGCTCAGGGCCTGGAGCCTGCTTTGGATTCTGTGTCTCCCTCGCTCTCTGCCCCTCCCCCACTCATTCTCTTTTTCTCAAAAATAAACGAAAACATTAAAAAATTTAAAAAAATAAAAAAAAAAACAAACTAAATTCAACCAAACCAAAATAGACCAAGCCAAACCAACCAGTCAGTAATGTCTTTATCAATGGCCAGTATATCTTATTATTTCAGCATATAATCAGGCAATTTTATATGCTTAATATTGTGAGTTCTGAAGTTGCATAAACTGGGTCCAAATCCAAACCTTGCCAATTACTAGCTGTGAAATATTAGGCAGTTATTTAACCTTCTTAGATATCAGTTTATTCATCTGTAAAATGGGATGTTGTGGAGACTAAGTTCTATAATGTGTTTGTAAAATAGTGACCCATTCAAAATAAGTGCTTGATTAGTCTGTTTGGGCTGCTATAACAAAAATAACATAGACTGGGTTGCTTAAACAACAAATACTTATTTCTCATGTTTCTGGAGGCTAGGGAGTGTAAGTTCAAGGTGCTGGAAGATTTGGTGTTTGGTAAGAGACTGTTTCCTGGTTCATAGTTGGCCATATTTTTGATGTGTCCTCACATAGCAGAAATGGTAAAAGGAGTTCTCTGGGGTCTATTTTAAGAGAACACAAATCCCATTAATGAAGGCTCCACCATCATGACCTAATCACCTCTCAAAGGCTCTACCTTCTCATACCATCACATTGGGGGTTACAATTTCAACATGTAGATTTGGAGGAGGAGTGACACAAACATTTAGTCCATAATAAAGCTCAATGAATACTAGGACTTACGAGTTATAAAACATTGACATTCAACCAGTGTTGCAGTATCTTATTTTTCCAAACCCATGATCTATGGCCAGTATCTGGACTGATTGGTGATGTCTGAACCTAATTAATTGGTGTGCTTGGTGTACTGGTAGTTAAACTACTGCATAGGTAGCAATATGTTGTTGTGGGACTATTTCAAAGCTAAAAGTCTTTGTATTCTCTAACTCCTAACACTTTAAATTCCAATTCTCTCACTCTTTTACCACATCTCCCAATAAAAACAAAGCAATAAAAACAAAAATCCAGTCCAAACAATAAAATGCTCCTTTAGGAGACCATTTTATTGATGTGTTGTCTAAAGAAAAGTGTAAAATATAAACAACAATAGCAAAAAACTAAAAGTCCATGTTAGTTTCAGAAAATCTTCTCTAAGCTATTAAACTTTAGTTATTTCATGTTTGACTGAGTGCCAGCTGCCTGCTTCCCTTTGTTATCTTTTGGTTGATCTTCTGTTATCTGGAGCAAAGTATCTCTCTCTTTCTCTCTCTCTCTCCCTCTCCTTCCTCCTCCCCTCTCCTAGTCTGTAGAGGAAGTAGCATAGCTTTTGTTGATTCCTGACTTAGCCACTGACTTGCTATGTGACTCTGGACTCCTCATAACTTTTGTGGTCCTCAGTTTTCTCTACTCTTTTGATAGTATGATGTATGTAAGTAGTAATTATTGGGTTTTAATAATGATGTTATTTTAGCCAAATATAAAAGAATTCCTAAATCTGGACTAGAATTTAACCTTGCCCAAGGAAACTTCTGGCCTTTGCCCTTGACTGATTGAGATTATCTCTAGATTCGTTGAATGTCCTGCCTAATAAGAGTGTCTTTGTTTACCTAGGGATTTTGAGCCATGTCACAAAGTCTAAAATGTGATTTATGGTAATGACTTTGAATACTACAGTATTAGCTGATCTATAAAGAGACTGGAGACTAATGTGGCAGTTGATGGAGCCTCAATAAAGACACCAGAGCTTAGATAAGCTTTGCTGGTTGACAAAGCTCTGTGCATATTGTCACACATCATCGTCAAGGGGAGTTAATACTGACTATGACTCCACACGGAGAAGACAACTAGAAGTTCAATGTGCAGAACCTTCCTGGACTCTATGTGTCTCTTCCCTTGGCTGATTTTAATTTTTATTCTTTAGTTTATAGTAAACTCTCATTGTGAATATCAGCTTTCACTGAGTTTTGTGAGTTCTTCTAATGAATTATTGAAACTAAGGGTTGTTTTGAGGACCTCTGAACTTTGAATTAATGTCAGCAGTGAGGGTGGCCTTGTGGACTGTGCTCCTAACTCATACTACCCTATGGAGCTTTATAGAGAATTGACTTAGTTTATATATGTTAAACACTGAGAATAGTGCCCAGTACAGAGTAAACCTTAAATAAATCAGCTGTTGTAATCGTCATTATTATTACATGTCTTCTAAAGTAGTACCATCCTGGGAATGCAGGACCTGAGAAGTTTTTCAGCCAGGGTTGTCAAATGTAGCAAATAAGAATACAGAACACAATTCTACTTACATTTTGTTGTTGTTGTTGTTGTTGTTGTTGTTGTTGTTGTTGTTGTCATTGTTAATCTGAAGTTAAAATTTAACTGGGCTTCCTATATTTTATCTGGCAACTCAAAACATAGTCCAACATGTTCATTTTCTAGATAAAGAAGCTATGTCCACAGAGGTTAAACATGCCAGTATCCATAGTTAGAATGTCGTTTCCTGGGATAAAAAACAGATCTTTTGATTCCTATTTACTTAGAAAAAGGCCTAAAATATGCTATAGGTAAAAGAGAAATTCTTCCAAAGGAAAACTATTAAAGGAGTGTAAAAGCTGGTGATGTGTAATGATGGATTTAAGTCTGCACACCTGCAGCCACTCAACTGGGGAATCCTAACAGGTCTCCTGGGTTTTTTCTAGAGAGTAATCACTTGACAGAAATTTAAACTTTATATGTTAGAATAGCCATTTGAAATATATTCTTAGTGTAACTCTAGTTAATGCCTTGATACTGTAAACATTTTCCATGCCTGTTTTAAGGAAGTTGGCATTTTCTGGGTACATAGGACATGTACTTGGAATTTTACTCATGCTGTTCCCTCATGCTTGTTTAGTTCTTTACAATTTATGAAGTATTAGTGTTTGAATCTTCACAATAATTTTGAGGGGTAGACTGAACAGATAGTAAAATTTCTGTTTTACAAATAAGTAAACTGGGGCTCAAAGCATTTTTGGCAAGTCCCAGTTCACTGGCTCATGAGCTGAGGAGAAGGTATGAGATATTCCAACACCTGGCCCAGGTATTCTTCACAATTCAACAGTTAATGATTCCAGACATATATAGCTGGATTATAAATGAATAAGAGAACCATTTCCTTCTATGTTAGTCTGCTCTTGCAACCATAACAAAATAGCATAGACTTAGTGGCTTGAATTACAGAAATTTACTTAAAGTTCTGGCAGCTGGGATGTCCAAGATGAAGGTGCCAACAGGATTGGTCTCTGTTGAGGGACATCTTCCTGGCTTGTAGATAACTACCTTCTTGCTGCGACTTCAGGTAGCCTCTTCTATAAAGAGAGAGAGAGAGAGAGAGAGAGAGAGAGAGAGAGAGAGACAGAAAGGTATCTCTGGTGTCTCTTCTTCTTAAAATGACATCAGTCCTATAAGATAAGTGCTCCACCCTTATGACCTAATTTAACTACCTCCTTAAAAACCCTGTCTCCAAATACAGTCACATTAGAATTTAGGACTTCAGCATATGAATGGTGGGGGGACAATTCAGTCCATAACATCTTTATTAGGTACCTTAGTGTGCTGAGCTCAGTGTTAATGCCAAGTGATGTAATGGGAAAGAGTGAGAGTTTTACATCATGCTAATGAGATCCACTCCTACCTTCACCACACCTACTTCAGGCAATTTAACCTCCATGAGCCTCAATAATAACAACACCTAAAAGGGCTATTGTGTGCATGAAAGTGAAACGATATTGGTAAAGTGTCTGACATGTATGTGTTAGTATGTGTGTGTGTTCAAATTTTAATTTGCTACCCCTTTTAATGTTACTAACAAAGCATACAATGAAACATTGATTCACTTATCTTAATTGATATATTTTGATTTGGGACACAGAGAATTATGAGATTGTTCACCAATCAAATTTTTAAATAATAGTTTTTCTACACTGTTTCCACAGGTTCCTAGTTTTAAAATGGCATTTGCCTTTAAACCATATTTTTATGGAGTAAACATTCATGTTTAACTTGAAGTATTCTCTATAAAAGTCTTGTCTCCGGGTGGTCTAAAACTGAGTGTTTTAGATGAAACTGTTTATTTTGCAGATAATTCGGTAACAATCTTGTTTTGACTTTCCTACCCTGGATTGCATTACATTTTACAAACATACGAGTGAAACATGCTGATGTGAAAAACAAAGATGTGTTCATTCAGAACACACACAACCTTCAAAATCATGAGGATCAACTACAGACTTGTCTATACAATTCGTCTGACTAATGTCTATAACACACTTGGCTACAGAAATTGTTTGAATCATCAACATAAAAATATACAATGCTTACTTTGCAATGTGCCATAATTTAATTTTTGTGTTGGGAAAGAATTGCAACACCACTTGGGCCACAGTGAAAGCAAAGCCAGTTGATTTGGACTGATGATGTTGAGAGTCTTCAACTTGATTTTGGATGTACAAAACTTGGAAGCATGTGAAAGGGTGGGTTCATCCCTTCAAATATTCATTATTTTGTTACACCCCTTGCCATACATCCTTGGACTATTCAAAACAAGAAATTTTTAGCTTCTAGTTGCCCCCTTTTCTTAGAACATTGGTTGTAGATGGGAATCACCTGAAGTTTTTAATATCCTGATGCCAAAGCCACTTAAACCAATTAAATTGGAACTTTTGGGCATCCATGTGTATTTTTTAAAGTTCTCCAGGTATGTCCAGTCAAGATTCAACCACCATCTTAGAAGAAAAAAAAGACGAATCTTTTCGACCAGAACTGTAGCTTTCAACCAGCTGAACATTAGGTCACCTGGGGGAATATGGAGAGACTATCAGTGTCTGGGGCCCTACAAGTGAGGTGCTCTCATTTCATTTGTTTGGGATTTTTTTCTATTAGACAACACCTTCTCCTTATTCATATCTAGAGCTAACTCCAAAGGTGTGGGCCATAAGAGCAAAAGTAAGTTCCTTTTCTCACTTCTACAAATCTCTGGATGGTGCTTAGGTATACATTTCTTAAGTTGTATTGTACTGTATTGAATGTTTTTAACTTCCACGTCGGTACAATTACTCACATGGTTAAAACAAAGGAAAAGATAAATATGTATTTCCAAAAAGATGAATTTCACATATAAGACGAACAAAAATACTTTTTAAGCCAAAAATGTTAAACACACACACACACACACACACACACACACCACCAATGATTAACTTTTCTTTGAGCATTTACTGTGCCAGGAACTATGCTAAATATTTCTTGTTTAATATTTTCTTATTTAAGAATCTAAGAATCCTGTGAGATAAAGATTACTGTTAACCTCATTCTTTCCATGTGAAAACTGAAGGTTAATTTCCAAGGTCACATGCCTATTAAGTGGCAGACTGTCAGGTCTGAGATTTACCCTACTTGTAAGCTAGCATGTTAGCCTCTCATTTTCATGGATGCTGGCAAACATAGGAGACTCCTGGGTCAAAGACAAAGGACAGAGCAGGAAGCATGGATTTCATGTTCCTGTTGGTTACCCTTGCCCCACAAATCCCTGGGAAATAATGTGGATGCAGACCCAGGTGGTTTTAATGGGTTGCATGCAAACTTGTCCAACATTTGCCCTGGATGGAGACATTATTGTAGTGGACAGCAAATAAATATGCTCTCTGTTCAGAGATGCATGGACCATTTCTGTGTTCCAAAGTTGTTCACCATTCAAATAGCTTTGAAAAATATTCCCATATAAAGGCTGTCAGTGCCTTAGCTGGAGAAATGTGCAGAAATGTGAGAGACCATGGAGAATTTTCTTCTAACATAGAGTCATATTTAGAGCCCAGTCTGACCCTAGTCTGTATTTTTAACTACTTTTTTTTTTGATAAACTGGAATAAGTAATCAGAATAGAAGAGACAGAAAGATAAAGAGTTCAAAGAAGTAGAGCAGGAAATTGTGGAATCAGTGTTGAAGGTGAGAGACAAAATAACTAGTTCCATTTTTCGTGTACAAGTTACAGACTTAGGGATATGAACCACATTTTCCAGGAGCTAGTCTCCATTCTGTTTCTCATTAGCTTGCTTTTTCTGGGAATAATTGAGATTCTTTACTCACTTCCCTACTGCTGGCACCTGAAAAAGTTAATGAAAAAAGGTATAGAGATTGAATGTTTTCCCTGCTAGAACATCATGCCAGGAGAAGAGGTCTTGGAGCTTCCTCTAGGATAGAATGACTTTCTTCATAGCCTCAACATTGTAAATAAGACATTATTATTAATACATTTTTGAACCGTAACCAGATTGTGAGATCCATAATTGTATTGTTTCTATGTGAAATGTCATTCTAGGCAACCAGCCTTTGAACAAACTTTTGGAATGTAATTCGTTGTAAATGGAGAGTATTTCTGTAATATCAGTTGTTTGTGAATATTTCTTTTAAAAAGGTAAGTTTTGAAGCCCAATTTCCAAAGGTTTCTTGAATGCAACATGACTAAGGTGCCATATATCCTCCAATAACTATTTTGTGGAAAAATTCAGCGAAGCACTGACAGAAAGTGTCTTCAATACAAGGCTGCACGCATTCTAATATCACTGGATAAATTACCCACATATATTACACAATTTATAAGAGTAGGATAATAGAATATAAACTGAAATGGTGAATACGTTAACATGCCATGAATTATATTGTTTTAAGACATAAAGTGTCTGTTCCTCAATTTATAGATGGAGGCAGAGGTTCAGTGAGTGCTTTGCTGGCTGCCTCCCCTTATGAGAACAGCCAATAATTATCTTAATATCTCCTGAAATGATCTACAAGTAATTCAAATTGATGACAACTTGAGTGGTGCCAAACAACTTGGCAGGAAGACAGAGACTTCCTTGAACATGACCATTCGTGCTGACCTGCTCTGTAACCTGATATAATGTGATTTGACTGATGCAGCTAACATTAGGCATCTAGTACAAAATTGGGAAGCAGCACTCTCTCCAAGCCATCAACATGAGAAAAATATGACTCTGACCTGCATTTGTTGAAAGGGATTTGTTTTCTTCTAGCTATTTGCCAGTTTAACATGCGACCACTGAGTCCTGGGACAACTTGCCTATGTAAATTAGCTGGACATACCCAGGAGGATCTGTGGTGCTTCACTGGCCAGAGGTAATCAATGGGCCAATAGATGACAGATAGTTGAAAGAAGAGACACCTTTTTCTGCAGTGTTATTTCTTTATGAAGTGATGTCTCAGAGAATCTATTCCTGCATTCTAGTATCACTTTTTTTAATCCCAACTCTTTCCATTCCTAGCTTTTATTGAGGATGAACAGATAATCTGTTTACTGACTTGAAATTATCCCTATGGCATTCTTGGCAATTAGATTACTTCCCTAAATAAACCAACTTAATTTTTCTCCAGGAATAAATTGACATGGTCTTGGGCATCAGACACAGCATGGTATCTCTTCTACCCTGTCTCTTACTTGTGACAATGGTGACATTTTATGACCTATCCATTTCAATGTGTATCATGGATCACACTCTTCCATTTGTTACAATCTTCTTTTCAGTGGCTGCCACATACTGAATTTTTGTTCAGGGAAAAATGTTTTATTTTTATAAAAGATAATGTCAATATTAGGCTAAGTTTTGAATAGAAGCTAATTAAAAATATTTTTTTATTTATTATTTTTGAGAGAGTGAGTGGGGAAGGAGCAGAGAAAGAGAATGGGATAAAGGATCTGAAGTGGGTTCTGTGCTGACAAGCAGAGAGCCCAACACAGGGCTTGAACTCATGAACTGTGAGATCATGACTGGGTCAAAGCTGGCTGCTTAACCGACTGAGCCACCCAGGCACTCCTAGAAGCTAATTTTTGAAACATGTTTACTAATGTCACCTAATTATTAAATAAATAATAAGTGTGGACCAACTATGAAACAAGTGGAAGGATATATGCTGTGGACAAAGAGATGAATTATACATAGTCTCTACAGTTAGAGTTTATAAGCCCTGCCTGTATCAGAAGAAGTATCAGTTCTCATTGCAATTAAATCACTTGATTAAAAAAAAAATTAAACTATTTGTTGGTACAGATATTCAAATGAAAATTTGCAAAAACGCACATGCAGCAGACACAGCTGTACTCTGAGATCCCCATTATCTGAGTTAGCAGGGCTCAGCTCCAAGCCCTCTCCTGGAATTGTCCTCAGCTGCCTCGTTCAACAATGTGTCCCCTTCCTAGGGCATCTGGTTTCCAATGACTGGGAGATGAAAGCCCAGCCCTCTTGCCCTAATTCAGGGCAACTCTGCAGGGCCATCCCAGCTCCAGAACTTCCTTTGGAATTTTTAAATAGCTGGTGTAGGCATGAGTTTTCTAAAATTGAGAATATAATCACATGAAACATGTTAGATTCAACATGTTAATTTAAGTCTGGTCCTCCCTGGAACCCTAATAAAATGACACCTAAGGAATAAAGAAGATTAAAAAAAAAACTACAAGAAGAAAAAAAAGAATAAAAGAGAAAACTGCAATAAACTCAAAACATAAAATTTGTGAATTCTGGGAAGCTGATGACTGAGTGGCAACTGATGCATCAAACTACAGGAATCTTAAATCTCAGTTTGCTAGTGGGACAGTCAAGAAGAACCAAGCCGATTTGTTCTATAGATGCTTGGCAAGGCTAAATAATGAGTTGGTGGTATCAGGTACCTCAGGAAAGGATATAGGATTGGACTTAAACAGGAAGATCTGATGAAAGTCTTGAAAATATCAGATTACTAAAATGCCTTCCTGATCACACAAGACTACTTTTCTCGAACCCATAAAGAAGCCTGGAATAAACTTTTCTTACTAAGGATGTTGAGTGAGACAAATTCTGAACTGGCGAATGAATATTGAACACACCCAGGGAAGCTATGATGGGCCACACTGGACCTGAAGGAATTAAGTGAAAAGCTACATACTGCGCTATGAGATCCTTACACCATTATTCCCCTACTTAGTTCCTAGAATGTTCTCAGTTGGGTGATTTCCCTATGCAAGAGGTTGGAAAATCGCTTTCTGGGGAAACTGACTAGCCTAAGAAAAATCCTATATGCTGAATTTGGAGTCCTCAATGAAATTGTAGGTTTTAATTTGATCATGCTACAGTAATGCCCAGCAATTGTCAAGACGAATACAGAGCTTCCAATCATCATTTTAGTGCACTGTTCTTAAATGTGAAAGGATACACAAAAATCCCCTAACTTTCAAGGAAACCTCTGTAACAGAGAAAGAAAGAAGAGTAGGGGAAGGGAAAGAAGAGAAGGGGATAATAGAATCAGAAGAAACAGAGGTGACACTGGGAGACAAACACGTGTGTGTGCTCACACTACATACACACACACACAAGCACACACACTGCTATAGCCTGAATATTTGTGTCCCTCCCAAACTCATATGTTGAAACCTGATCCCCACTCTGACAGTATTTGGTGGTGGGACTTTGGGAGGCAGTTATGTCATGAGGGTGGATCCCTCCTAAATGGGATTAGTGCCCTTATAAAAGAGACCTTAGAAAACTCTTCCATTATGTGAGGACCCAGTGAGAAGATAGTCATCTACAAACCAGGAAGTGGGTTCTCATCAGAGAGTGGATCTTCTGCCACCTTGATCTCAGGACTCCCAGTCTCCAGAACTATGAGAAATAAATTTCTGCTTTTTATAAACCATCCAGTCTTTGGAATTCTGTTGTAGCAGCCTGAACAGATGCACACACACACATACACACACACACGCGCACCCCTACCTTAATTAAAACCCTGGTAAAGATTGTGTGCATTAAATAAGAACAAGAGACCATAAAATAAAGAGCAGTCAGATAATAAAAAAAAAAAAAAGAGCTCTTAGAAATTTTAAAAAATGGTAGCATAAATTAAAAGTCAAACAGAAGGATTGGGAGATAAATTTTAAAATATCTTTCAAGAAGTACAATGAAAATAATAGAAACAAGTTAAAAAAATGACAAATCCAAGAGGTCTTACATTCAACTGATATGAGTTCCAGAAGGAGAGAACAAAGAAAGGAGGAGTGGAAATCATCAAAATGTACAAACCTTCTGCAGAGTCTCCAGTTTGAAAAACTCACTAAATTTTCAGCAAGAAATCTCAAGGGCCTAACAAAATATATCATCTGGATAGTTAAATTGTCAAGTCCAAAGTAAAGATTCTTTAAAACTCAAAGATGTTAAAAAGAAAAAAAAAACAAGTTACATGTAAATGCATTAGAAATCATAATGGCATTAAGTAACACTAGGATCTAGAACAAGGACTAACAAATTATGACCTGTTTTTGTAAATAAAGCTTTATTAGAACACTGCCACGCCCATCTGTTTACAAATCTTCTATGGCTACTTTTGAGCTACAACATCAGAAATGAGTACTTTGCAATAAATATCACACAGCCTGCAAAGCCTAAAAATTTAATATCTGGTTCTTTATAGAAAAAATGTTAGCCAAACTGAAAGCCTAGAAGACAATTGGGTAATGTTTTCAAAATTATGAGAAAATATGATTTATAACTGATAATGCAATCCAGCCACACTAAAAATCAATCATGAATGTAGAAACATGGTATTTTTCAGATATGTAAAATCTTGAACACTTTACATCCCAAACACCCTTTTTCAGAATACTACTAACAATGATAAAGGGGGTTTGTGATAAAATTGATTAAAAAAATGTTAGGATAAAATCTGTAGATCAGATAATGCAATCTGAAGTAGGTAGATAAAAGATTGAAACAATATTTTTAATGTTTATTTTTGAGAGAGAGACAGAGTGTGAGTGGGGGACGGGCAGAGAGAGAGGGAGACACAGAATCTGAAACAGGCTCCAGGCTCTGAGCTGTCAGCACAGAGCCTGACGTGGGGCTGGAACCCATGAACCGTGAGATCATGACCTGAGCTGAAGTCGGAGGCTTAAACGACTGAGCCATCCAGGTGCCCCTAGATAAGAGATTTAGTAGGGATATTCCAATGAATCGATAGCGTTGCTAGAACATTGGATAAACGTAGAGAAAGTTGGAACAACTGGGATAAATTAGTGTTAGGTATGCATACATTTTAAAGCAAATACAAAATATATGGCAAGTGTGTCTGCAGGGAAGCAAAGTTTGTACAAGAAAGAAAATGGAATAATAACATAGTTAGGTTAACTGTAAACAATATTTACCTGGTCATAATAATATAAATACTGAATACTAATTTAATCCAAAAAGGTGATATAACCATATTTGATGGATGAAGATGAAGGAAGTGTGTGTGTGTGTGTGTGTGTGTGTGTGTGTGCGCACGCATGCATGTGCACTCATGAATGGAGAATGGTACATAAGACAGCTAATCTTTCTCTCCATGTAAGGATTAAATAATTAATAGCCATATAATCATGTTATTTTGAAATATGGATGTAAATACCCCAAGCAAAAACTAAAAATGATGAAAGTGGTTACTTTTTATGAGTGGAAATCAGTTGTTGGCAAGGAGACTCTGGAGTGGGAAGAGAAGAGACAGAAGATGGCAGTTTTTCATTTTGTCTAGTATATTCTTTGTTTTTTAAACTGCAAACCTCAATTACTTTCATAAGATGAAAGTAAATTGTAGTAAAAAAAAAATTAGAGATCTGAAGTGTAACCATGTAATAATTTGAGCTATTTGAAATTCTTCAATTGTCAGCTTTCGCATACAAAATCAGACATTCATGGATGCTGAGATTTTTTTCAGGGTACAATGTCACCATTTTAGATAAAACTTCTCCTCATTTTCATTGCACGTAGCTATTTCAGAATGAAGGAACAGATCTGAATCACTGAGAATCTGAAAATGGCTCACCTTCCTAGAAAGAGGTCACATATTCAAGGGAAAAGGAGTGAAAATATATTCTTCTCTATCAGTTCCAGCCATCTATAATAAAGGCAGTCATTGAAAAGATTTTTAGAATGTAAAGCTAACTTCAAGGCTTATGGCTTAAAGCCAAAAGAAATTAATAAACTATAATTATAAGAGATGAAAATAAAAATGATAGATACAAAAATCTGCTTATTAGATTGAAAGATTAACCCGACCTACAATTTGGGAATTTCAACTTACATCCTTAAACAAATGACTGCACTCACAGTAACAGTAACTGCCCCATCTTTTATGCATGCTTAATAACACACTTCCACTGGTGACCATGATTTATAATGCAATGCATATTTTATAGAGATTCGATCACATACTTTCCAAAAGAAATGTTTGTCTCAAGTCCTATTAGAACCAGAACCCAAAAGTTCACTAATGGTCTCACTAAAATTCACGGAAACACGGTAGTGCTCTTAGAACAATTAGAAATGTAATTCATTTTGATGTCAAAAAAGAATAAAATGTATGCATTAATTTCCAGAAATATAAAAAATTATGAGAACTAGGCAACTTCCAATATCCCCAACAATCAATCTATCCCCAATTCTTGGGGAAAGCAATTGAAATGATAAAGAATAAAATATTTTACATATGCAAAATAGTGTAGGACAAGGATAGTTAAGAGTCAACATCATACTGTGGAAAAGGCAGTTATTTTGGAATTTGGTTGTTGGGACTTGGATTTTAGAGTTCCACTCTCCTGATTTTTGTTTTTGTCTTTATTTTTGTTTTTGAGAGAGTGAGGAAGAGAGAGAGAGAGAGAGCATGGGGGAGGGGGGAGGGGGGAGGGGCAAAAAGCAGAGAGAGAGAAAGAGAGAGAGAAAGAATCTCAAGCAAGCTCCATGTTCTGTGCAGAGCCCTACATGGGGCTCAATCTCATGACCACGAGATTATGACCTGAGTGGAAATTAAGAGCTGGATGCTCAACCTAGTAAGCCACCCAGGTGCCCCTAAAATTTATTTTTAAAAGCTTTATTCAAAATAACTCAATTGGAAATCGTTTCTCAAGATTTCTGGTGTGATGTTAGAAAGGAATTTGGATACTTAAAGGAAAAAAAAACTCAGCAAATGCCCAGCACAATCCTACTGCTGTGGCTGCCTGAAAATCCTTTCTTCAAGAAATAACCAGCCTAATATTGTATAATTATTCTATATGCAGCCAGGTTACAGTGCTCTATTTTGCCTAGAAGGAATAATGACATGAAGTGGAGATTGGGCCATGGCTAATGGTTTGGCCACATGTTTGGAAAATTGGAAGGAGTATAACTGCAGAAGTAGTAGTAACAAGAAGATCTGGAAGAAAAATTTTAGATGAATCTCTCAAACTAAGTCCCCAAATGCTCATCTGAGTCTCCAATATAAAGGAACTTCATAAAAATCAGGCGGATAGGATGTCCACTCTGATTTTCAGTCAACCATTTAACCACTGCCATTCTAATGTTTGTTTCATGAGCTCATAAAGAAAATAGTCATATTGGTAGGATAGACTCCATGCTTAGGTTCAAGAGCATATACTTCACACCAAGGCTGATGTGGGGATAACAACTACTGGGAGTCCAGTTTGCAAGAAAGCAGCTACCAACCTGGGGCCTTAATATAATTTTGTACCTCTGTGACTATGGTAGCAGACTAATAATGTTTGGAACTGTTGCTGTTTAGACTCACTAGGATAGATATCTGTTCTAAATTTGCATTGCTTACTGACTCTGCATATTGATGAAATTCCTAATACCCTGTAATGATTTTCCTTATTTTATGACTTTTAACCAAGGGATTTGGTTTAAACTAAAGAAGTAAAGCAACAAGTTCATGTCCATAGGATTCACTGGAGTCATAAAATAGTTTATTGAAGGCTCATTTATGATTCCATTTGACACCTATTATCTTATGAAATTATTGATTCCCTAATTTCAGAAGACATGGATTTAGTAATCAAGAAAAATAGGTGGAGGGAGCTGATGTTCACTTTCTGACACTATAACTCTTGCCACTCATGTTAATTTTGTTTCCATTTGAGGAATGTTTCCACCAGGGAACATAGCAATGTGTTCATTGCATTTGGACTACCATGTAGTAATTTTGTTTTTGTCATACAACTGGGAAAATTGTGAAAAACAAAGTTATGACATTCATAGCGTTATTGGCCCTGCCTATCTAGGGGAAATAGGGTTTCTGCAATATGATGGGGAAAAGAAGATGGATGGTAAGAACCTGGGAGACAGTCTGGGGTATCAACTTGTTTTAGTATGGCTAGAAGAAACAGTTAATGTAAGACTATTACATTCTTATACACACACATTACTACCAAGTACACAGATCTCTCAGAATAGAAATTTTGATTACATTATAAAACAAATAACTTACCAGCTGGGATACTGGCTAAAGGCCATGAGAACCAGTGGAGGAAAGAAGTAAGAAATAGCCTCATGATTAATAGCAGAAATTATGGAATTAACTTTTACTATTATTTTCTTCCTTGTATGTTATATACACATCTCTGTATTTTAAATCAAAATCACTTCTTTTTCTTTCATTACCAAATATTTTGTAAAAGATATTATCATGGCGATTAAGTTTTCCATTCAGTTCTAGGTCGTAGAATATTAAGATGGGATCATAAAGGAACTAGAAGAGAAAAATTATAATGACAGAAACTGTGTGCTTGGATGTAGATGAACTCTGTCTCTGGGAGAATAGATGAATTTTGTCATACAGGGATATTGTGACAGTTTAGCTTTATAGATATTGTGTACTGTAGGAGGTGGGCCACAGCAAAAATTTTTTCATTGTTAATACAGCATAATTTTCTTTATTTTTATTTAAAAAAATTAATGTTTATTTTTGAGAGACAGAGAGACAGAGGACTAGCAGGGGAGGGGCAAAGAGAGATGGGGAGACACAGAATCTGAAGCAGGCTCCAGGCTCCGAGCTGTCAGCACATGGCCTGACATGGGGCTTGAACTCATGACTGTGAGATCATGATCTTAGCTGAAGTTGGATGCTTAACCCACTGAGCCACCCTGGTGCCCCAATTTCCTTTTATTTTTTTTTAAACCAGCCTTCAATTACTTCTTCTGTATTAAATATAGTCTTGTGGGTCTGTTTTAATGTTCATATCCTCCCTTAGCCAAGGGGCAGCACATAAGCCAAGAGAGGTGACTTGGATGCCCTTTTCAATCTTGATCAATAAAATAAGGTAACTGGTTGTGTTTGGAAGTAGATTTCATCGTGATGGTGGGGATGTATTGGCTAGATTGTCCATGTTGTAGACTAGTTTGTTCCCTACACAATTCCTGCACTAGGCTTCTTACTTTCAAACTGTATTGCAAGATTTCAGTGACCTTCCAATAACTTCTCTTTTGCTTAGATTAGCCAGAGAATCTTAAAATTATAGTCTGTGTGAAAATCAAAAGGACAGGTGTCATAAAAGTACACTGAAAATATATGAAATGCCATACAAAGGCATTAATATTATAAGGGTTATTATGACTATGATTGTTGTCATTACTTGAATCCAGTCATATTGATTCATGAAATTTTCTCTTTGAATCATTAAAAAAAAATGCAGGTGAAAAATGGTGCTATAAGTCACTGGGTATAGTAGTCTAAACACATCCTTTACTGTGGGGAAGTTAAAAAAAATACAGCAACAGGAAAAACTCTATTGACTTCATGGTTTCTATCTATATGAATAAGTGTTGAATATTAATATATGCATTTTATAACTTTTTTCTTTTAAATAATGCATTTTTAAGTTTACTTATTTTGGGAGAGAGAGAGAGAGAGAGAGAGAGAGAGAGAGAGAGAGAGAGAGAGAGAGAAAACAGGAGAGGGGCACAGAGAGAAGGAGGGAGAGAATCCCAAGAAGGTTCAATGCTGTCAGACAGAACCCATCATGGGGCTTGATCTCAAGAATCGTGAGATCATGACCTGAGCCGAAATCAAGAGTCGGTCACTTAACCAACTGAGCAACCCAGGCACCCTAAATAATAAATTTTTAAATTGTCTTTGCTTATTGAGTCCATAGAAAAAAAACAGCAAATGTGATGGTATGATAGAACTATCAGTGAATTTGGAATCAGAAAACCTGGAATAAAAACTCAGCTTTACATCTGTGTGAGCCCTCTCAGTCACAATATCCTCCACTTTTATGATGGGAATAACAATCCCTACTCTCAGTGTTGCTATGATCATTAAATGAGACATTTTAAATGAAAATATTTGCACAAAACATAAAGCAGCATAAGTAAGTGAGCAATTTTTATTAATAATTAATAGAATTTTAGTATATCTCAGCTTGTTCTTCAGAAAACCAACCAAAGTAAGACAACATTCATTCTTTCTTCCAAAAAATATTTACTAAGTTATTACTATGTATCTGCAGGATTCTCATAATTAATGATAATTCAGCAAACAAAACAGACAAGGTTTCTGCTCTCATGAAGCTTATGCTGATGATCAGAGAGAAAAGAAGATGCCAAAAAATGGGGACAAGGATTATTTCATTTTTTTTTCTTGTGGGTAATTCAGTAAAACAAAGTGACATGAAATAGGGTATTGGGAAAGTTAGTTCATGTTACATTTTTAAGAGATGGCTGCCAGAATTGTCTGGAGCCAATAGTAGAAGTCAAGAATTTGTCCATGGCACACTAAAATACTTTGTTATGTCAGGGAAGAACACGATGTTTAAAGGAAAGATTTAGGCTCAGATATAAATTTGGGAGTTTTCAGCATCTGGAAGTTGTCTAAAGTCATTGGAGAGCATGACATACATTACAAAATTAGAAATGATTCCAGGTGTCAGCCCTGGGGAATTCAGGTATTTAGAATTGGGTAGTGGAGAAGAAATTGCAGAAAGGAGTAAGATTGAATGGCCAGAGAGGCAAGGGGGAAAACTCAAGGAGTATGAAGTAATGGGGCAAGAGAAGAGAGTGTTTCTAGAAGGAATAAGTGATCAGCTGTGTAAAATACTGTTAAGAGTTTGAATAGTATGAGGAAAGAAATGTGATCATTGGACTTGACAATATGGAGGATACTGGTGACCCCAAAAGCAATTTATGGAGTGTTAGCTTTCTGAGGAATGAATGGGAATTGAAGAAAATTGGATTACTGGTGTCACTTGAGAGCTCAGTGTTTTAAGATGGCTAAGAGATGGGGGCTGGGGCAAGTCTGACTGAGAAATAATTGTGATATGAGAAAGCAGGGGGCACGAATGGAAGGTTGTGCTGATGAAAATTTAAGAACATCGAGAAACCATTGTTCATGTTTACCTGCAGGAGGACAAGGAATTTTGGGGAGGTAATAGGGGACTCACTATTAAGTTACTACTATGTGCCAGGTATTTCCAGATGTTGCATTTAATTCTTATAATCCTATGAGATATGTTGGAATGTCTCTAATTACTTGATATAAAAAAATGAAAGTGACATGTGCACAAAATCTAACAGACCATCCCAGTTCCCACTACGGTGTGTGTTTTTCATTCTTCTATTTGAGAAAAGAGAAAAAAATCACAAGTGTGTGAAAAGATTTAACAGATTCCAACAAGCAGATCAATCACTTGCATCAATGAAAATGTCCTTCCCTGGAAGAAAGATACTGAAAAAATCGGGAGAAAACTTTAAAAATTTCATTGTGGAATCATGGGTAAGGGCACAAGTTTTTGTCCAGAGTTCTGGCTCTGTCATTTCATATGCAGAGAACTTTGCTCTGTAACTGTGATATTTCTCCCACTACAGGGGCAGGGTATATTTTCTTGCTTCAATACTTTAAGTGCAAGCATGTGATGTGAAGAATTGATGGTATGTCCTAGAAGAGGTCTTAAGAGACCTTGCATGTTTTTACTTGCCCCCTTGCATCTTTACCATTATCATGAAATGACCATGTGTGGGCTGGCTCACAGTTCCCAGCAAGAGGAGGAGAGACACATAGAGCAAAGTTGATAAGTTGACTTAGATAAGTTCACCATGATCAGCCAACCTACATCTAAGTCCCAGACCCTTGAGTGAGCCCTGCCAAGTCTAGTGTGTGTCTATGTGATGTTACTACAGCTTTATAAACCCTAGGTTTCTTGTCTGTTAAATATGAATAATCTAAAAGTATAATGTATGTAAATTACATGAAACCTAGTAAGCATTTAATGAAATTAATAATACCTAAAACAGCATTTCATGAAACTATTTTAACAATTATTATTTAATAAAAATAATATTCTTGACGAGATTGAGAAAAAAATTGGTTGCTTTGGAGAGAGTAAGTACAATAGCAAATGAAATAGTGAAATTAAAGTACTGCGTAAAAGTTTGCATACTGAAGGAAAATCTGATTCAATTTTGTGCTAGGTTTAAATGAAAGCTCAAAAACTTAATCAGAGAAAAAGCTTTTATGAAGAGAAGAGTATAATAAGAGCAAACACAAAAGCCTTATAAAGGCAGATCTAGTAGATCCAAATGTGTACAACAGAAATTCCAAATGTCAGGAACTAAAGCAAAATAGAAAAAATAATCAAACACATATTAAATTAGTTGACTTCGAATGTAGACTCACATCTTCAGAATTATATGACTTATTAAGTAGCAGATACTTTTGAACTTTTTATTATTGAAAATTGCAAACCTATACAAAGGTAGACAAAATAGGTATTGAATTCCCATCTACTTGTCACCCAGCTACAATTTTTAAGCCTTGGTTAATCATGTTTCCTGTACATCCACAGCAATTACGTTCTCCCAAATTATTTGGAAGAAAATCTCAGACACTGTATCATTTCCTTTATAAATATTTCAGTTTTTATTTCTAAACAATAACTTTTTAAAAGTATAACCATTATCATTCTTAAAATTTAATTATTAATAGCTCTTTAGTGTCATTAAATATCAAATGTATTGTTTGAATTTGTATTAATCTTAATATTATAAAACGTTTTTTACTGTTTACTTGAATCAAAGTCCAAATGAGGTCCTCACACAGGAATTGTCTTATATGTGTCTTAAGTGCCTTTTTAAAAATAGGTTTCCCTTCCATCTGTTTCTTTATTTTTATGATTATTTGTTGAAGAAACAAAGCTTGTTTTTATCCTGCGGTTTTCTAGTCTGAATTTTGCAAGTTGCTTCCCTGGTGTGTTGAATAAAAAAGATATTCTAACCTCTGAATTTCCTAAAAGTTAATACATGAATCTAGAGGTTTGAGCAGAAAAAAAAAAGATTGATTTCTTTTTTCTTTCATTTCTTTTTAAAATTTTTTATCTTTATTCTTTTTTTTAATTTAATTTTTTAAAATTTACATCCAAATTAGTTAGCACATAGTACAACAATGATTTTAGGAGTAGACTCCTTAATGCCCCTTACCCATTTAGCCCATCGCCCCTCCCACAGCCTCTCCAGTAACCCTCTGTTTGTTCTCCATATTTATGAGTCTTTTATGTTTTGTCCCCCTCCCTGTTTTTATATTATTTTTGTTTCCCTTCCCTTATGTTCATCTGTTTTGTCTCTTAACGTCTTCATATGAGTGAAGTCATATGATATTTGTCTTTCTCTGACTGACCGATTTCACATAGCATAATACCCTCCAGTTCCATGCACGTAGTTATAAATGCTAAGATTTCATTCTTTTTGTTTGCCGAGTAATACTCCATTGTGTGTATATACATATATATATATATATATATATATATATATATATATATATACCGCATCTTTATCCATTCATCCATCAATGGACATTTGGGCTCTTTCCATACTTTGGCTATTGTTGATAGTGCTGCTATAAACATGGGGGTGCATGTGTCCCTTTGAAACAGCACACCTGTATCCCTTGGATAAATGCCTAGTAGTGCAATTGCTGGGTCGTAGGGTGGTCCTATTCTTAGTTTTCTGAGGAACCTCCATACTGTTTCCCAGAGTGGTTGCACCAGTTTGCATTCCCATCGTTCTTTTCTTTTCTTTTCTTTTCTTTTCTTTTTTCTTTTCTTTTCTTTCTTTCTTTCTTTCTTTCTTTCTTTCTTTCTTTCTTTCTTTCTTTCTTTCTTTCTTTTTTTCTCAAGGTGACTTCATAAGTAGCGTTGTGTTTCTATCAAGAAGCATACAGTGTCTGAGTTTTTGTCTTCATGATATTAGAAGCAGTGGATGATCAATGCCTAGATCCATTATGGTTTAGAAAATAGTGATACTACAATTTTGTCATTTATTCCTTAGGTATTCTCTGGAATAGTTCTGTAAAACAAACTTCCCTCATTATTCTCTGGTTACCCACATACAAAGTTGCAAAGAAAAGGCAGGATAGATGTGTGATTCTTTCCCTTCTTCACTAGTTTTTAAAATTATGAGTTGGTTCACTAACATCCTACAAACTTAACTTTTTATATCATAGATGCTTAGAGATTAAGCATTTATGATGAGTTTCAAACTACCTTATTTATTATCTTTTTAATGCTGAAAATTTCTCTCTTTGACTAGTGTGAAAGATAGACTTCTGGTCTTTTCATGTGACCGTGATAGTTTCAGAGAGTTTTCTTACTATGTCTTATGACACAATATACTGGGTAAATCTTGTAAAATTTTTGCTGCAGCCCTGGAATCAGCCATTTCTCCAAGGAGCCCTGATTCCTTTTAGTGGGAAATAGTATGTGATTACCATAAGGGCATTTCTTATAAGTGGCTTGGTCATTGTCTCTTGGCTTTTTTAGTATTCAGAGTTAGGGAATGCTTTTTCAAAGGAAAACTCATCATAGATTTTGTACTGGTACTTTTGATTGCAATTCAAGATTATAAGAGATTTTACTTAATCATTTCAATATAACATTTGTAACTCCCTTTCCTCATGCTGAGAATAATGCCTGAGAAACATGCCTGTTTCTCAATAATATGGAATAACTGTAGAATAAGAATATCACATTCATATTTTTTTTCCCCAAAATATACCCACAGCAGATTCAAACTAATAACACCAACACTTCAGCTCCTATATGATTACTAAAAACATGTTTTTCATTTCTTTTACTTACTTAAGTATATCCTGGTGGGGATATATAAATTATTGTTCTTCTAGGAACAATCTCTGGGCCATCAACTAAATGAACATTGTTTATTCCCCAAATTTTATTTTCGTTTGTCAAGGATTGCTTTTTTTTTTACAAAATTTTTTCTTAACGTTTATTCATTTTTGAGAGACAGAGAGAGACAGAGCTCAAGCAGGAGTGGGGCAGAGAGAGAGGGAGACACAGAATCTGAAGCAGGCTCCAGGCTCCAAGCTGTCAGCACAGAGCCTGATGCAGGGCTCGAACTCACGAACTGTGAGATCATGACCTGAGCTGAAGTTGGACGCTCAATCGGCTGAGCTACCCAGGTGCTCCTGTCAAGGATTGCTTTAAAAATAATTTTATTTATAATTATGTGAACTCTAAAAAAACAAGATATATCCAAGGAAATGTAGACTCTTTATATTCTTTCTCTCCTTTTAAAGGAAACCATTGCTTCTATTTTATGGTTACTTTTCTATTGTTTACTTTTTAAGATAAGAGGATATATAATAATGTTCATATTCTTCCTTTCTGACCTGAATGATAGCATGTATGCAATTTTCTCCACCTTGGTTTTTAGTTCTTTAATTTAATTAAACTATATTTCTTGGGGATCACTCCATATAAGCATCTAGAGATATTCCTTACTCTGTTTTAGTGTTGCATAGCACTCTTCACAAGTATACCCATTCTTTAATTAGCTCTGTTGAAGGACTTTCAGGTTTTTACAAGGTAATGATCTTCAGTGAATAGCTTTGTACAAATGACTTCATACTTTTGCCAGGTATCTTTGGGAAAATTCTTAGAAGTAGAATTGCTGGTCAGAAGGTAATACATAAATAATTTCACTAGGTATTAACAAATTACCTGCCAGAGAAGTTATGTATTGTTATTCAGAAGACCAATATGTGGGATAAACTATTTCCCTATTGCCTCATTGATAGAGAATGTCACACTTTCAGATTTTAATAGCACCCACATTAACAACAACAACAAAAAATGACACACCTAGAATAAATCTTGGCAAAAGTTGAATTTCCGGAACCAAAAGGAAAACTACACACATTTTTCACAGAATAGTAATACTCCTCCTAGCTTTGTTAAACTAAAACAAGTTACCTAACAAAGAGTTAAGAAACACACACACATACACACACTCTCATGGTGACATTAAATCCCCCATAACATTAAACGAAGGAAACACTGGCATACTTGCTTCACAGTTTTCAGGGGATAATTGTGACCAAAGCATTCTATAACTTATGAATTTATATTCTTAAGTGAAGGCTTTATAAAGGAATTTTATTTTTTACTTTTATTTTTAAAATTTTTTACATGTTTATTTTTCAGAAAGAGACAGAGCATGAGCAAGGGAAGGGCAGACAGACAGGGAGGGAGAGGAAATCCCAAGCAGGTTCCACACTGTCAGCACAGAGCCTGATGCAGGACTTGAACCTATGAACCATGAGATCATGACCTGAGCTGAAACCAAGGGTCAGATGCTTAAATGACTGAGGCACCCAGGTGCCCCCGGGAGGAATTTTAGGTAGATTTTACATAGAATGATTTAGAAAGTAAGCAACTCAAATAGCCTTCCTGAAAAAAATGCCAAAGTAAATGAAAACAAATAAATATATAAGTTATACAGAAAAATTGAGTTTCAAAAAAAATTGTTAGCATAGTTATGAAGTATTGTGTCAGCATATTATTTTCTCAAGAAAGGATACAATAAGAAAATAAAAAATAAAATTTCAAGATTATTTTAATGAACACAATGAGTATAGAATGAAACAAGTAAATATAGGCTAAATTTATCTTACTGATGGGAGATTTCTTTTACTTGATTGTAGTAGAGAAATAATAGCTCAATTTCTGATAGTTAATTTAACTTAAGGATAAACACTGAAAGCAAAAATTTAAACCACTTGACAAAAAATGTTAAGAAAACTTGAGTAATATAGAGATATTAGAAAAATAAATCACAAAAGTGAAAGAAAACATAAATACCAAAAAACAAAATAAGACCAAAGACAGGACTTTATGTAGTTTATTCTTAACATACTTAAGTCAAAAAATATTCACAGAGGAAAATTCAAAATAAAAACCCACATAAGTAATAGTGAATATTTATTATGTTTTTTGATTATCGAGCAATTTTGAAAGGCTTCCTATGTTTGCAGGATTTCTTACTTATGTGTTCAGCATCCTCAAATTAGAAACCAGAAAAACCATTTTATCAGCCTCTCTTGCACTTAAGGGATACTTGTGTGATGTAAGTAAATCTGATTACACGCTGGTGCCAGACTGTGGTTCAGAAATGAACTATATAAGAAAGGAGGCTCCGTGAAGAATCCATTGTACTAGCCACACTAGCCAGTTCAATCCTTAAACATTTGGCTCCAGGGGTGAACTGCCTACAGGATTGAATTACTGGCACAGAAGTGTGTTTAGCATCAGATGCAAATGAAGTCTTATCACTGGCAATCATAAAAACTTGAGTATCAAGTGCTCAGTATTAGTGGCAGTCACTGTTCCCTCCTTGGGCTGGTTCTGTGATATGGTTGTGGGGATACTTTCTGGAATCTTAACCTTTAGCCTTTCTCACCATCCCTCTCAAAATTTTGTCAGCTGTTCAAATCTTTATAATAAACTCATTTTCTGCTTAAGCTATCAAAATTAGCTTCCGTTGCTTGCAATCAAAAACCATGACTTGTATAGATTATGACTCCAGAAGTCGTTTTAGAAGACAGAACCTCAGCAAATAGGAAGTGTTTGGAATTGGTTATCTAGTCTCAGTCAGAACAAAATCTCTGAAATCCAGCCAACATGAAAGGCTCTTGGCAAGCAGCGTGAAACAACCTTCTAAATTTCATCAGTGGTCACCTGCAATGAAGTAGTCATGGAAGGCGAGTCTTTGAGGGAACCAGAGCCGCAGCCAGAGAATAATATGCAGGAACATAAAGAATTCAAGGAATATGGAGTGAGTGTTTGATTCTGATGGTACTTGACAACCTAAAAATAATTACAAACCCAAAATCCATTGTTCAAGAGAGAGAAAGAAAGTCATGGAATTTCTCTGCCAAAAAAAATACTTGATTAATTGTGTCCTGGAGCTGAAATACCTAAAACCAAATTCAAATGACCCTGCACTTGCTACTATTTTTCCATTAAATTCACAGCCATGTCAGTTCTCTTGTGTGAAAGTTAGGGCTTTGGGAAGGAATCTGAAGACTTAGATAGGATATTGAAATTGATTGCTCACATACAATATATTCATTTACTCTCCAAAAATGAGAGTAATACCAACCTCCAAAGAGTCTTTGGAAAAGACTCTCTTCAAAAATGTGTTGGTGTAAAAGAGAAATTAAGAAAACAATCCCATTTACAGTTACAACAAAGATAATAAAATACCTAGGAATAAACTTAACCAACGAGGCGAAAGACCTATACTCTGAAAATATAAAACATTGATGAAAGAAATTGAAGACAACACAAACAAATGGAAAGATACTTCATGTTCATGGACCATAAGAAAATATAGTTAAATTGTCCATACCACCCAAAGCAATCTACAGATTTAAACCAATCCTTATCAAAACATGAACAGCATTTTTCACAGAGCTAGAACAAACAATCCTAAAATTTGTGTGGAACCACAAAAAACCTCGATGAGCCAAAGCTATCTTGAAAAAGAAAAACAAAGCTGAAGGTATCACACCCCCAGATTTCAATATATACTACAAAGCTATAGTAATCAAAACAGTATTGTACTTGCACAAAAATAGACCCGTAAATCAATGGAACAGAATAGAGAAGTCAGAAATAAAGCCATGATTATATGGTCAATTAATCTTTGACAAAATAGGCAAGAATATGCAATAGAAGTAAGATAGTTTCTTCAACAAATAGTGTTGGAATTAAAAAACAAAGTGTTGGGAAAACTGGACACTTACATGCAAAAGAATGAAACTGGACCACTTTCTTACACAGTACACAAAAAATAAACTCAAAATGGATTAAGTACCTAAATGTGGGACCTGAAACCATAAAAACCCTTGAAGAGAGCATAGGCATAATTTCTTTGACATCGACTATAGCAACATTTTTCTAGATAGGTCTTCTGAGGCAAGGGAAACAAAAGCAAAAATAAAGTATTGGGACTACATCAAAATAAAAAGCTTCTAAACATCAAAGGATACAATCAACGAAACTAAATGCAATCTACTGAACGGGACAAGATATTTGCAAATGACATATCTGACAAAGGGTTAGCATCCAAAATATATAGAGAACTTACATGACTCAACACCGGAAAAGACAAATAATCCAATTTTAAAAACGGGCAGAAGACACGTGATAGATCTTTCTCCAAAGAAGACATCCAGATGGCCAACAGACACATGAAAAGATGCTCAATGTCACTCATCATCAGGGAATACAAATGAAAACCATAATGAGGGGTACCTGGGTGACTCAATCAGTTGAGTATCTGATTCTTGACATTGGCTCAGGTCATGATCTCATGGTTTCATAAGTTCAAGCCCCTCATTAGGATTTGTGCTGACAGTGAGGAGCCTGCTTGGGATTCTCTCTCTCTCTCTCTCTCTCTCTGCCCCTCCTCCACTCGCACTTTTCCTCTCTCTCAAAAGTAAATAGATAAACATTAAAAAAACACAATGAGATATCACCTCACACCTGTCAGAATGGCTAAAATCAAAAGCACAAGAAACAAGTGTTGGGGAAGATATAGAGAAGAAGAACCCTCATGCACTATTGGTGGGATTGCAAATTGGTGCAGCCACTCTGGAAAACAGTATGGAGGTCCTTAAAAAATTAAAAAGAGAGCTACCTTATGGTCCAGTATTCACACTACTGAGTATTTACCCAAAGACTATAAAAACACTAATTCAACAAGATATATGGACTCTAATTTTAATTGCAGCATTATTTATAATAGCCAAGTTGTGGAAGGAGACTAAATGTCTATCAGTAGATGAATGGATAAAGAAAAGGTGATACACACACACACACACACACACACACACACACACTGGAATATTACTCAGCCATAAAAAGAATGAAATCTTGTCATTTGTAACAATATCAATGGAGATAGAGAGTATAATGCTAAGCAAAATAAGTCAGTGATAGACAACTACCATATGATTGCACTCATATGTGGAATTTAAGAAACAAAACAAAGAAAAAGAAGAGACAAACCAAAACCAGACTCTTAACTATAGAGAACAAACTGATAATTACCAGGGGGAAGAGGGTGGGGGGGGGATGGATGAAATAGGTGAAGGGGATTAAAAGTACACTTTACTTGGTGAACACTGAGTAATGTACAGAATCATTGAATCACTATATTGTATACCTGACACTAATAACTATACTGTAATTTTAAAAAAGGCATTGGTGAGAGTTGCCCTGTCATCTTTGATGAATGTTCTGGAAACTGTTTTCTGTTGTCTTTGGATGCTATTAGGAGACAGGGTCCTGGAATGGTAGATCCCTCACAGCAGCCCTTAAACGTCAGAGGCATAGACATGGTTGCAGTAACTGGTAAAGGGATAGATGTGGTCATTGGAGAGGTTTAGCTCATGGTGAAATAAGGTGGTAGGTAATTGCTACTGATCCCTAGACCTGAAAAAAAAATGAGAAGTCTACCAGGATCCTACTTGATTTTTATAACTTAAAAAAAAAAAGTCTAGTGAACAGAAATCTGACTTAAGAGGCATAGGTTTCCACTCAAATCTCAAAACTTAGTCTGTTCACAGACTAAAACCTCTGAAAAGAGGGATGGCTTTCTTGAGGAAGGAGCAGTTGCCAATCTCACAAGAATGTATGATACCCTTCTAAGTGTCTTCCAAAATGTCATGTGGCCATTTACCCTAGTAACTATGTTCTGGAAAAACAGAAATCATCACATATTTCGGGCATTGTTGGAAATGGACCTGAACAGACCTAAATCTTTGGGTCCCAGGCATCACTTTTGTCCATCAGTCAGAATTGAGGCTTATGTGGATCAAATGAAAGAAATTTTGATCCAATTCAACTTCTTGGATAGCTCATTGGTGCCTCAAAACCATTATCTGGCTGTTTTCCAACTTCTGTGCATGTAATTGTCACAAATGTACTTAGCAAGTTATAGAATTTCCACAATCCTAAATCTTTGAGTGACAGATATTATGATACAAGGAACTATGTATAAGCCCCTCAAGTTTCCTCTTTGACCAACATTAAAAAACCAAGAGCAAATTTCTTACCAAGATATCTTGATAAGACAAATGCAAAATGCGTGCTAGCAGATGAATTCAATTCCATAAAAACAGAGGGGCTTGCTTCCTTATTAAAATTTCTGAGGTCCAGCAGTCTGAGTCTTGGAGGGAAGTCTGTGCAAAGGTAAAGGACAAGCTGCTATAACTTGGATTTTGGAGGCAACATATATTACAACTGAAAGTGTTATTTGTTTATTATTGTTTATTTATGGGCAAGTTACTAGAAAATCCCGTAGCAAGGGAGAAGGAGCTCGCATCCAGTTCTAGACTTATATTTCTCGATTTGATCTTGGAGGAAAATAACCAGCTTTAGAGGCAGATCTTAGAATAGGGAGAGTTTGACAGTTGACGCAGGTTCAAAAGGTGTTAATCCTATGTGTGATCTAAGTATTATGAAACCCAATTTGATTGTGACAAGGAATTTACTTGGCATGGATATTTTAGAATTAGGTTTGTCAATAATTTTTTCTTCACATGTTTTGTCATACACAAAGAGAAAAAAATGTGTGAATCAAATCTCAGGAGCAGGGCCAGGTATGTGAGAGAGAGCTAAAGGATCTCTAACAGCTCCCCTACCACGCCCTCCCCCCCAAACCAAACCAAAACAAACCAAACCACAAATGCTCATTATGAATGATGAAAGGAGCAGGGATAGCAGCGTGGATTTCTGAATTATTTAGTATATTCTAGAGAAATTGCTAATTTATGGTGGATATAAAATATATTGCTAGGGGCACCTACGTGGCTCAGTCGGTTGACTGTCCAACTCTTGATTTTGGTTCAGGTCATGATCCCAGGGTCGTGGGATCAAGTCCCAAGTTAGGCTCTGGGCTGAGCATGGAGCCTGTTTGGGATTCTCTCTCTCTCCTGTTGCTCTCTCCCCCCCAAAACATTGTTGGATAATAATGGTTTTGAAACCCTATTCTTGGATAAGTTTTCTGCAGAAGTTTCATAAGCCTTGAGTAATAGTTTAGATGAAAGCATTTATCATTATGACACACAGTCAGATTTAATAATTCCTTTTCTTAGCACTGTTTCCTAATCACTTGTATTGTTATGTTCAATTTTATGTCCTATTCATGAATATGCATATAATTTGGCTTCTTATGTCAATCCCTACTTAAATTTGATTCCTTTAATGTCAGGGTTGTGATAATTTGGAAGTGGAATAAAATGAAAGTTACCATTAGTACATACTTACCATAATTTAAAAAATGCAAATATAAAGAACATTGGAAAAATAATAAAAATAAACTACTCATACTTCTTGGAAGATTAAATAGAGGTTAATTTTTCACTGATTATTCCAGAATTTTGAAAAATTAATATTATATACAAATCTAATTCCCTTTGTTATTTTTTAGCCTGTTTCTGCTGTTGAGACAGCTCTAATATGAAAATTTGGGGTGTTATTTCTTACAGACAGGTATCCATATAGAATATACTACTATTATGTATACTGGAAAATGGACATGTTCTTTTTAAAATGTAAGTCTATTGCTGGGTTCTGGCTCCGTCTTCCTCACTACCATGATTTTCCATGAATTTACCCAGTAATTTTTCCCTATATTTTGTTTCAGAGATTAATATACATATTTACATTTATATTAATTAATAATTTATACTATATTGTGCTAATATATTGATATACATTTCCTATATATATATATTTCTTAAATATATATATATATATTTCCATGTGTTATGTTAGCTTTGGTTGCAAACTAACTTTTAGCAAGTTTGGCTTTATCCACCAGTTTGTGTGGCTTGAGCTGTGAGTAGGTGCCTCCATAGGAATTTGATAATTTTCCCCCCATATTCCAAAGCCACCAATTCATGGAGTGGCCAGCCATTCAAGTATTATGAGTTTTTGGTGGGTTCTCAAGTAGCATAGTTCCAAAGCCATTGCTTTTCTGTTCCTACATGAACATAAAAACCCAAGTCCGTAGATTAAGAGTACTGATGCTATCTCCCTGAGTATCTCCAGTATTATTTCACACACACACACACACACACACACACACACACTCACACTCACACACTGGTGTTCAGAACTCTCTTGAGTTTTTAGTTTTTGAAATTCATCCCTACTGTTTTATCAAGTTATTCTATGTATTGAGAAATGAACTTGTTATATTTCCTCCAGCTTTTCTAAATGTTTATATTAGAAACTTGTTTTTATACAATCATCTACCAGTTTGGTGTTTCTCCTGATTATGAAACAAGGATTGGGAAGGATAATTTGCTTAAAAATGTCTTTGTAATCTGGTGAGCAAACCAGTTTTGGCACTTGAAAATAAGCACATTTGTTGTACTAATTAGAAATCATTTTTATTATTCTTATTCACTGAAACAGATTGTTAGGACAATTTTTGGTCTGGTTTGAGTTACTGCATATACTTGAAAGAAAAAAAAAGATGAAAGAAGCAAAGCAAGGCAAAATAAATATTCCACAATTCAGATTTATCATCTGACAAAATTGGTGAAGATACACAGAGTTATGTTTATACTTAGAAAATAACTTTAAAATAATTTAAACTTCAACACTTGGCAATATTAACACTTATCTAGGGCTAAAGTTTTTCCAATGCTGCCTTCCACCAGCAATGAACAACACAGGAAATGTTCTTTGCAATCATAGCAGCATTTTGAGTATAGGATCTAATTTTGTGGAGCTCTATATCTTTTGTCCTTTACCACGTGTAGAGCCAAGACTTTTTTTTACGGGTTGAAATACTAAGTAACATTGGAACGAAAAGAGATGGTTAAAACAGGAATAAAGCTTTTTGATTACAACAAGGCATTTTGAAACCTTTATTGTTGCAGAATTTTAAGCCATGTCTAACAGACTATCCTGAAATTGATGTGCAGATTTCACATTGCTTGATGAAATTTTCACCAAATGGGCTTTTCCCTGACAGTCACGACAGAAGTCGTTTTGTGATCCAGTAGCAAGCATCATTAGTGGAGACGGTGGAGACTCCTGAGTTTTTAATGCATTCTGGGAAACCGCCACAACTTGGCAACGTCTCTCTGTGGTTGCTTTATAGTGCAGAGCCTCACTCTGTGTAGTAAAAATAAAACCAAATTCATTTGGGCACAGTCTTTTTGTTGCTTTATTTAATTTTCGCTTTGGCATATGGCCCTTAAACCTTTAATAGGGCAGATGTGGCTTTGGAAGAATTTCCTAATCCAACTTGGTTAATGACTTTCATGGTAGAAGCCAGCTCAGCAGTTTTCTCTCAGTCCATATTTAGTTCCTCTTCTCACTGATTTTTCCTATGGTGGAAAACCTCCCCATGGGGCCACCGATTATCAGTAGCGGTTTTCCTGAATTTTGAAGTAACTGCCCTCAGGTTTGGGGGATGCAAAGGCACAGGCAGAGTAAATGCTACTAACACTGAGCTATTGATTCCTGCGGGGGAGAGGCAAGTTGGCACTCCTTTCGTGGTCCTCAGCGTGATGCCTCCAGATTGCTCTGAGGGATAGAGGGTTAATCACATGGGTTAGCATTTGGGGAAATCCTACATGAATTAGAGTTTTTGATGATTATTGGCATTCCTGATGTCAGCGCAGGGCTGTGGAGCCGGGCAGTCTGTCCTTCATATCCTGAGGAACAGAAAAGAATGTTCTAGATTTCTCTGACTCTGTTTCCTGACAGTAATGTATATTAATGCCCACCTCACAGAATTTTGTGAGGATTCAGCGGCAGGAAGTTGTATTTGCCAAACTTGTTATTCACATGCCGTTTGAGCACATTTTAATGTTATATCTGGGTTCTGTCTGTATCATTATTTACTTAAAATGTTTTAACAATCAACTATCCCCCAACTTTTTAAAATTTATTGCTCCTTTGGCCTCATTCCAAGCGATATCTGCCAAAATTTGATGCGCTGGTTATATATATTTTTATTACACATCAAAATAAATGTAAAACTGTCTCTTGCACATTTTGGACAACACTGATATTATGCTCACATAATACTTAATATGATAGCTTCAATTGCACTAGTTGTATCTCCCATTAGACTGCAAGTTACACGACAATAGGGACTTTTATTCAATTTATTTATTCTGATGTCCTTGATGCCTAGCATAGTATCTGGCATATGGGGAGACCTCAAATTGTCTGAAAATTGTTTGAGGGTTTCTTGTTTACTTGGAGGAGGAGACAGATGTGGGAAAGGGACTATTCCTTCTCTCCATAGGAGTACCTGCATTCAAACTCAGCATCCCACAGGACCGGGGATGTCTTCCCTCTGACAGAAGGGCTGTGCTTGAACCTAACTTCTCCTGAGCTCCAAGAGCTGGATGATTGACTTTCTGCTATAACTGCAGAAAAGTCTAGAACTTAATCTAGTGTGACTGCCTCCCCAGTATTCTGATTACTACCATACCCTTGCTTTTGCTTTTATCTCTTTTCTCCCATACCCCTACCTCTCCTTTTCTTTCAAACACACACACACACACACACACACACACACACTGACAAGGTTGTTTGCATGTTTACCTTATAAGAAGGGAGATCAGCGTGATGGCAGGAGTTCTTCCCTGGAAGCTTCACCCATGGTGGGTCCAGGCATATGTGCCCGCGGGGTGATGAAAGGGTGGGGTCCCTGCCTTCCATGCTTGGCTTGCACATGTCCTCAGTGAAACCCTTTCCTTAATCTGTACTAAATGACCTTGTGGAAATCTTCTCAAGCTCTCCTTCATGACAGTTGGCAAAATAAAAAGGGACATTCTGCATAACCGAAGGATGGCAGCATATATATATGTAACCTGATGTTCAGTGAAACAAAACTTTCTAAAATCAGAACATATCCTTACATGGTGTCCAATTCCTAGCACATAGTAACTACACAATAAATATTTGTTGGCCGCATGATGAATGTGTAAATGAATACTTGCAGACAGTGAAAGAATAAATGGCTGAAAAAAGTTTCTACCAGTTGTTTTTTCATGGTTAGTAGAGTACAATGAATAAAGCCCAGAAGAGTGGTAAACTAGAACTTAATTTAGCTGGCACTTTTAGGAGATGACTTATTCTAGATAACCACATTTCCTGAATAAGTGAAACTTTGCCTTCATAGTATACATTTGCTTCTTGAATAAGCTCTCTTTAAAAAGCCCTAGTTCTCTGCCTTATTAAATTGAATATATTGTATATAATTTAACAGTTCCCTCAATACTTATTAGTGAAAACTGTATTTTAAAAATAATTAAAATTAGGTATGGATCTAGAAATTTCAGGAGTCTTCTTTTGTGCAATTTTTGCTTGGCTGAAAAAGAACATGTGTAACCAAAGGATACTGATACAAAGCATGGTCCTCGGTAGGAGTCTATTCTTTATCTCCACAATGCTTACCTTACAGGGATATTTCTTTACGGAAAGGAATTTGGAAAGGTTGTATACTATACTTAGTTAATCACGTATTTGTTTTAGTGTTTGTGCATTAGCTTGAGTTTTGACTCCATCTCAGTTTTCATCTGCAGAACAGGAAAAACCTGATTTTCTTCTTATTAGAAATTCTTTTGGTGACTTTGCAGGCATAACATCCAGTTAGGGATGTGTACAAGAAGATTCATCGGAGTAGACTTTTATAGTTAATGTTTATTGAACACATGCAATTGCCAGCCACAATGCTTCAGAAAACATTTAGAAAGCAAATGTTTCTAACATTTAAACTTTACATTGCAGCTATATGAAATGAGAGGCATCATCACCATTTTGTAGATGAAAACTGATGCACAGCGTGGCTTAGTAACACTCTAGGAAAGTTGTCTGTTGACCTTTCTTGCTGACCCACTTTTCTCCACACTGGACATCTATCTTCCTTCAATCCCCTCCGTTATCAGTGACATGAAGGCATTGTTTGGAGGTAATCAGGTCTAGGGATAACCAATGGGAAGCATAGCATGGTACCAGAAACAGCTTTAATGTCAGCGTGAAATTTTACCGTGATGAGAAAATTATCCTACACCTTGGGAAATTTCTTGCTGGTATGTCCTCAGTACAGCCCCAGTACATGTCCTGTGTTCTAACTGCAGAGCCAGAGCAGTTCTGCCCTGTGGAGCCTCTTCACTCCCAAGCCCCACCTCCTGTCCCCTTGGCAACCAGGCAAAAACAAAATTCCTTTCACTTTACTATGCAAGGCAGCTCACCTTTCTTTTTGAAATTTCCTCTTGTTTCAGACCATGAATGGATTATTATTTTTCAAGTCCAGAGACTTTTCCAGGTATTTTCCTAAATAAAAAGCCATCTTCACTGGTATATGGAAATAGCCCTGGGTATTAGGTTTTTGTTTGTTTGTTTCAAATATTGATAGTTTTCTTCTCCACTACATCTATTAATATCAAAAATTGAAAAGAACTTGATAATAGGAAACTGGCAAATGCAAGATATGACCATATGATGAATTTTAGGTTTAATTTCACAGGAAAATGTTCGCTAATATTTAAGTGAAAAAACATACTATAAAACACGATGTGCCCTTTGAACACCCCCTCCCTTTTGTTTGTTTAAAGAATTACTCAGGAACTATATATAAATACCATGTATTGTCTGCCACAGACTATTACACAGAGATCCCTTCTGGGTCTATTGTGGTGTGTGTGATCCTTTGCTCTTACTCAAATTCTGTTAACTGCTGTGCTTCCCTGACACCACCTTTACTAACAACTAATAATTACCAAGAACTTACTCTGTGCCAAATGCAGTTCTATGCACTTCACAGGACTGAGTTCATTTAAACTCATTCAAAACCCCAGATGAGGCATGTACTTCTATTATTCCTACTTTATAACTGAGTAAACTGAGGCACAGAGAAGTTAAGTACATGGTTCAATTCATAAAGCAGTTCAGTGGGAGAGCCAGATTTGAGCCCAGAAAGTCTGTTTCTGGGCCTTACATTCACATCTACTAAGCTTGTGTAGCTCTTTCCTTTCTTGTTCTCAAATATCATTTCTTCCTACATCAGTTGGTCCTGCTTTGATCAACCATTGCCATTTCTAATGTGTTCCTCTGTTTGTTAGGGTAGAATGGGAATGCTTGGCCTAAACATAATCTAACGTATTGAATCAGTGACCTTCATTTTAGGTACCATATTAAATCAATAGTTTCTGGCCAAATGAATGTCTATAATAGCTCCCCTGCCCTCCCATATGGAAAGGGAATAAATCTTTCCTTGTCATTTAAAGATCTCTTCTTGTTTAATCTAATAGTTGAGTGGCTGGAAGTCTGACTGTCAGATAATTGCTGTGCTCTGGTGACTATATACTTAATACTCTTTTCTGGTCAACCCTTTACTGTCTATGGTAGAACTCAGAGATAAGGGGGTTAATGGAGCATCTGGTGCCTCCAGTGATAAACTTGGAGAAGCCCCAGGCCTGTAAATAATAGATTGTGGGTGGAATGTTTTTTTATTTATGTCTGGAGAGTTTCTGAGGTGAGGAATGATGGACGGGGGATTCCCATGCAGCCTGGTGACACAGATAGCACACTTGACAATCAGCAGAACACTGATCTGTTTCAGCGAGGCCCTAGATAGGAGCCTAGGGGTGCCCATGCCACCCAGTTGTTTGCGTCCTCAACAGGAGAAGGGAGCAGCCCAGCTGGCAAGAGAACAGTGGGCTTCCCAGGACTTTGTTATGAGGTTATGTTTTCATCCTGTTCCAATCTCTGCTTGGCTGGATAGGAGTTTCTCTTCTGTAAGGGCACATCATAAATGTGTCACCATGCAAATTCTCTGTAAGAACCGATAATTCTTCATATCTGCCTTCAAACGCTTTAGTAATCAATTTCCCTGAACTTTCCTGCTGAAGGTTTCTTTTCTTTTCTTTTCTTTTCTTTTCTTTTCTTTTCTTTTCTTTTCTTTTCTTTTCTTTTTTTTCTTTTCTTTTTTTTCTTTTTTTTTCTTTTATGTATTAAGAGAGATCAAAGGCAGCTGCACAAGTGAAGGTGTAAGAGGGGGGCAGTCTCCCTGAGTTCCAGTAGATAAGATCATGTGTGTTGTTTCACCCTAGTTTCCAGAAAGAAAATAAATGATAAGAACTAAACCGAAACCCCTTGAGCTTGCTTGTACATGAACTGATTTTCCTTGCAGATCTGTCTGCTTTCTGTGGCTCGAGGAGGAGAGGAGGCCTGGGAGGGTGGTGCGAGATGACTGAAGAGCAAACGCGCCTTTGCCCTGAATTTATTATGTAGTCTCCCCGGTCGTGTGATGGTGGAATTCTCTCTCCTCACCCCTCACCTTTCCTCCACTTCCTACCTTACACAACATTATGAGGTGGCCTCTAAATGAGCATGTGTGAAAATTGCAATGTAAGGGCATCACATAATCTCCCTTTAAAAATTATGGGTTCATCTTGATATGTAAGAATTGCCTTGAGCTCTGGCAAGATACCATCCTTTGGGGGTTAGAATAGCTGCCCTGTGGCCCTTTGACTGGGTTGCTTTTGTTATCACAGTACGCCAACCTAGATTTGCCCTGTCACACAAATGTGCTGTCAGCAGCTTAGTTTTGACAGTTTTAGTTATGTGTCTCCTTGTAGCATATTGTCACACATACACTGACAAGAAGAGATGTAGTGTGCTAAATATAAATCCTCCAGGAAAAGGAGAGAAGTAGCTCTTGGGACAAAATCTAAAAATTATTTTTGAGTTAATTTGTTTTGTGTTGGATTAAGAATCATTTCTAAGTGATAGAAAAGGATTTTTTAAATATCTGGTTTATAAGAAATGAAACATTTTAAACAGAAAACTAATGAACGATTTTAAAACATTAAATGACAATCCTTTAATTGTGTATATATTTACCATAAAATGTTAGTGAAAATATGGATATGTTAATACCAACTTCACTTATGGCAATGAAAGTTTACACATGCTCTGCTCTATCAGAGGAAATGACTTGTCTGGGTAGTTATGTTTGTTTATACTCTCTGGTGGTATATGACTCCAGAAAGATTAAGAACCTAGTGTGACGCCAGTATGGATAGATGTTGGTCATCTGGCACACCAGAAGGGGAGGCCAGTTACCTTGGAGACATTTGATCTCAAGCACAGATTCATAAAGGATACAATACATATTTAAAAGGCAGGTTTCAGCTGGCTAGCTCAGTTGGTAGAACAGGAAGCTAGCTATTCAGCTCTTGATTGAATTGATGTCAGGATCCCAACAAAAGAAAAGCAGCAACATCAGGTTTCAGTTCTTAAGCCTACCATATATTTTCTTCACCTCCATTCACCCCAATCCCAGCTTGACTTTTCTCATTTTATTCCTTCTCTTTAGACTTTTTTTTTTTTAAATTTCAGAAGCACTTGAAATGACAAAAGCTTAGCCTTATGAGTGAAATGTGCATTATCTGATATATCTTCAATTCAAACCCCCCAACTTAGCTTTCCAAATAGATCACACTTCTAAAAAATTCTAAAAAAAAGTCAAGATTTTCCTGATTGGCTTTTCACTCTTTTTCAAACAGAAGATGACTCTTTAGGCATCTGTCCCTTTTTGATCAGATTGTCCCTTTGGTCTGGGAGTCTGGGATGTCTTGTTATCCTTATGGTTTTTCTCAATGTATTCTTCCTTTGGGCCAAATTTAATACCATTCCCTCTTTTGTCCCCTCCACAAAACAGCTACTTGTCCTCTATCTTATCATGCAAATGTTCCTGTGTTCCTAGAGTTTATTTCCTTCTTCCTTATGCTCTTGTTAGCTGACTTCATGTCTATCTTTTCTACTGACTGTAAATTCCTCAAGTGCAAGAGATTTTTGTTCACTTCTGTTTCCTGTGTAGGGAGTAAATGCTCAGTAATTGTTAATACGGATAAAAGATCATGAGTGAGGCCCAACCGCATGGAAGCATATGGTACTGTTAATCTTGTAGGAAAGAAAGAGTCTAGTAGCTTCTTGTCTGAGTGATGGTTCATCTCATGGTGCCTCCACATCTCTGGCTGATTCATCAGTGAAGGGGATGAACCTGAAAATAGTATTCTCCTCTCGTGGTTGACTTCAGTATTACATTTTTATTATTTTACTCAAGAGTAATTTGGGGACATTTGCCATAAAAGAGTATAGATAAAATGAAACAAAACAACAGAACAATAAAAATTAAACTAAAAAAAACAACAAAGAAACATGAAAAGCAAATGAAACATTAAGAGCCAGATAATAAAAGTGGGCAAGAGAAAAGAAAGCTAGACAGTGCAGCTTAATTAAGGCAATCTCTTATACATTCATTCTAAGGGAACACTGCACAGCGTCTCTGACATAATTAAACCAGTGTTTGTTAAAACTCTTCTTTGAGGGGCTAGGTAATTAGCATAATCAATCAGATGATTAACATAATTAATTATCATATTCCACAGCATTAATAAAATCAGTTGGGCTTAAATTGGATTTAAGCATTAATAAAATCAGTTGGATTAATAAAATCAGGTCCTGTGTAGGAAACAAACACCGAGGTCTCTACTAAGTACCTTGAGCAGAGATACGCTGCCAGACTTGGGCTCTGCCACTGGATCATCTGCTCTAGGACTGATGGTATTAAATTTGGGTGGAAAGGAGGACTTAAGCAATGGGTCTGCGATCAGGTGCTCAGTAATCCTTTGGTAGCCACCTCCAGATATATAAAAATATCTCAGTGGCATTCCATACACCTACTGCCACCAGTAAGAACAAGAAGTCACAGAGTGAGAGGTTAGACTTGTAAACCACTGACAGATACATGGAACAAAAGGTTCCCTTAACTCTGTCCAGTCCTAGCCAGTTTAAGTAAAAGGCAGGATGAAGGTGGGACGTGTTTAAAAGGAACCAATGGAATGTCACCAAATGGAAGGACTCATGGTAGATCCAGAACTGAAATGTGAGAGACAGAGGTCCTGTTTCTCCATGCCTGTCTGCTTCACCTTCTAGCCACTTTCAGGTCTCTTTTCCCTGCTTCTTCATGCAAAAACTACAAATACCAACATGAGGCACATCTCCTCAGTCCCTACATGTAGATGTTCTTAAAGATTCAGTGTCATCAGATAAGTGGTTAGAGTTCCTGAGTCCTAACTCTAACCCCATAGGAGGGCGGATCTCATTAATCCAGCCTGGGTCAGTATCTACCTAATTGAACAATGTAGGCAAAAGAGGCAGAGTCCTAGAGGTTGACTGCTGGGAGGGGTGTTAGAGAAAGGGCGCAGAGTCTGGGAAGCACTTACAAAGATCTCATTTAATGAATGTAAGTAAGACTGACCGCATTTGCAGTTAAGTGAATACCCTTTCGGAGCTTTTGTCCACTGCAAGGAAGGAAAACCAGAGCATTCAGGAATCAGCTTTTAACTCCTCTTTGACTATGGGGGAGGGATATTTTGTACCTTAATGAAGACTGTGCCTGATCATAAGTGACATTACTTAGAAGTACTGAGTCTCAGTCACTCCTGTAGAAAGCAAGAGAGTGAAGTTCAACCATCCTTGTGAAATTGAAAAGCATGAATAATTACTTCCATAATTGTTTCTGCACATTTATCTGGACAAAAGCAGTATCTGAGGACAACAATTAATGATTTTAATAACAGTTGTCATTTCTTGCTGTGGACATTAGTTGGTATTTGGCCTTCAGCTATGACATTATACTCTCAGCCACTGTAATCACTTCAAAAAAAACCAAAACGTGTAGACCAAGACACGAACGATATCAGTTCTCTTTGAACCCTCAGAAATGATGATAGTTGTGGTGACAGTAGCAATTGGCAGCAGTGACTTCCTTTTCTGCTCCACTCCTTCAGGGCCTCCCAGCAGACTGTTGTCTTCCTTTGTTTCCTTTGGCTCCTTGCCTCTTCCTCTCCCGAAAGGCACCTGTTCTGTTTTTTTCACACTCCTGTAGAGTACTGCATGACTCCACAGTTAACCTCCATACTTTCAGTCAGAACAGGGAGCTATGCTTTATGCTTTATACTTTAAAAAGGAAATGTAGACCTTTCTGGAAATGATTAAAATATAACTTGCGTTTCTGAGTCAGACCAACCTCCAGCAAGCACATTTTAAGAATTACTCTTCAATATATTTCTTATTTTATTTTTTTTTATTTAAAAAAAATTTTTTTAACGTTTATTTATTTTTGAGACAGAGAGAGACAGAGCATGAACGGGGGAGGGGCAGGGAGAGAGGGAGACACAGAATTGGAAGCAGGCTCCAGGCTCTGGGCCATCAGCCCAGAGCCCGATGCGGGGCTCGAACTCACAGACCGTGAGATTGTGACCTGAGCTGAAGGCGGACGCTTAACTGACTGAGCCACCCAGGCGCCCCTTCTTTTATTTTTTTAAGTGATGATTTTTTTTTACATTATACTGTGACTTTCTTTATTATACTTTAGTTCTGATGACAGTGATACCAAAATAATAACAGTGTCTGCTCCCGTAATTTAACAGAGTGAAACCTACCACCATCCATTCTGAAGCATTAATAAAAAGCTCTGTGCTAAGTGAGCTTCAGTGCATTTGGAAGAAAAGGCTAGACATTAGGTGTGAAAAGGTTACCTCAAAGCAAACTATGTATTATGACAATTTGAGAATCTAATAGTTATATATTTGCCTTTTTTGTGTTTCTGTTGTTTTAGAAAACATAATGAACCTTTATTATTCTGTTCCTTGTTCCGTTTCCAATCTAATTTCAAGTAGCTACATGACAAGAACCTTTTCATATTTCTTTTATATTACCTCAGCTGAGCACAAAGCAGGTGTTCAATAAATGTTTGTTGATTGATCTATATGAACAAATAAATATCCGTGTAAAAAGTTTTCTCAAGTTTTTAATAATATTTATAAAACCTCAGTGTAGGATAGAATATAGTTTTTTCCTTTTCCTGTTTCCCTTTCCTTCCTAAATAATTCAGATAAGGTTGAGAAAGGTGTCAATGTCATTGGAAATGGGGAGCCTTGGTGGCCTAGAGTGGGCTAGCAGTCAGAGGTCTCACATGGTAAGAAGAGCTTCTGCATAGAAGGGTGGCCCAGCATGATTAGTCAGAATCTATAAAGAAATCCCATGGATGGGTGGCTTTCCACAGGATGTCAGAGTCTGAGCAAGCTGAGGGTGTTTCTGTGTGGGGGTTTGTGTGTGTGTTGGGGGGGGGAAGGTGTGGGGTGGCTGGCATGGGAGGTGAGAACCCAGTTTGGGGTGAGGAGAATATCCAAGCTGGCTTCGAGTTCCTGGAAGGGGAGTGAGTGGTGGCAGAGACAGAATATTGGCTATATAGAGAGGAATTGATTAAATAAATACATATACTAAAGATAATGGGAATCAGTTTCCCATGGTTGGAAAAGGTGTTATAAATATAGCAAGAGAGAAAACTAGAATGAACCCTGTGGATTGGATTCAACTATTGATGTGAATTTATGGCTTTCAATATAGATTGAGGGAGATAAAGAACTATAAAAATAAATATAGTTACATATAAACGCTCTGAACATTGATATATATGTGTATCTATGAATGTGTTAAGTGCATATATACATATATTCCCTAGGTCTGTCTGCTGAGAGTACTCTGGAGCAACCATTCTCCACAAAAATGATTCAGGGATCTTTGACAAATGCTACTTTCAGGCCTGAGACAGGGGAAGTTTGATAAGCCTGTCATCTTATGGTAGACCAAAGAACTCTAACACTTTCTTGAAGGGGTTCCCACTGGCCAAACTAAGTTCAATTTGAGTATCAAAGTAATCTGTAGATTATAATCCATTGATAAAATAGGAAACCAGGAGTCCGTGATGATACAAACAAATAAATGAATAGACGAAAAGCTTGATAAGAAACAGGATATTTAAATTATTTCAAAGTATCCTTTCACAAAATAGTTACCAAGCAATCTTTTTTTGGAGAAACATGACAGATCCCATGTTAATCAAGTGATCAAAGTGAATATCATTATCAAAGGGACAAATTGAAATTATGTCCCAATTCTTATATGTTAGAAGAATAAGCAAATAAATAATAAAGTAGGAAGAAGGAATTAATACATATGAAATTTGAAATATATACAGAATAAAAGTCTTACCAGTAAATAAAAGCAATAGATGGAAAAATTAATAAATATTTGCTAAGTTTGATTAAGGGGGAAAATAACATGATTACTAAAATAGCAACAGAATATAAGATATAGGGCTATTAACTAGAGCTGTGGATGTGAATAAATTTGAATAAAATACTATTTACAGATTTGGATCAATAAATTTGTGATTCTAGGAGAAAAACTTATTTTTCTAAGAAAATGTAAGTTAATAGCAGTGACTCAAAAAGAAGTAGAAAATTTAAAACCATCAATAACTGCAGAAGAAATTGAAAATGTAGTCAAAAATTTCTCTCTAAAGAAAAACTAATGCCAGATGGCTTACTATAAGTTTCTTAGAAATTTTAAAGGAATTGCTGATTCTCATGTTTTAGAAATTCTTCCAGATGATTCAAAAAGGTGGAAAGCTACCTAATTACTCTTCTAAGGGTAGATTTAGAGTGATACCAAAACAGTATGATTTTAACAAAAAGAAAAACTTCTAGTAGTATTCTAATTATGAATATAGATGCAAAGCATTCTAATTATAAATATAGATGCAAAAGTCAAAATAAGTTATTAGCAAGGAAATTGCAGCAGAGTATTGAAGGTATGAGTAAGTAGGGATTATATCAGGAATTCAGATTTTTCATCGGGAAATCTAATGTGATTCTCTATAGAAACAGATTAAAGTGGGCGGAAATACCATGTAATTATCTCAATTGATGCACTTCAAAAACATTTAATAAAATCTAACACCAGTTAATTTTAAAAACTCTTTACTTGGAACAGAAGGGAAGTTTCTTAATGTGTTGATAGGTACCCATGGGCTATCTATAGCAAGCATCACAGAAAATGGTGTCACTTTTAAAGCATTCTTTTTTTTTTAATGTTTATTTTTATTTTTGAGAGAGAGAGACAGACAGACAGAGAGAGACAGAGAGACAGAGCATGAGGAGGGGAGGGGCAGAGAGAGAGGGAAACACAGAATCCAAAGCGGGCTCCAGTCTGTGAGCTGTCAGCACAGAGCCTGACACGGGGCTCGAACCCACAAACCAGGAGATAATGACCTGAGCTGAAGGCAGATGCTTAACTGACTGAGTCACCCAGGGAACCCCTTTTTTTTATTTTTTAAAACATTTTTTACAGAGAGAGAGAGAGAAAGAGTGAGCGAGCTGAGGGAGGGGCAGAGGGCAAGAGAGAGAGAATCTTAAGCAGGCTCCACACTCAACGCAGAGTCTGACATGGGGCTGGATTCCATGACCCTGGGATCATGACCTGAGCTGAAATAAAGAGTTGGACACTCAAGCAACTGAGCCACTCAGGCGCCCCACTTTTGAAGCATATTTTTAGTGAGGAAGAAGGTGAAGATGCTATTACTGCACCTTTTCAACACTGTGCTTGAGAACTAAGCCCAAGCAGTAAATTTGATTTAAAAACAAAAACAAACAAACAAAAAAAACACAAAAAGAAGTAGAATGAGAACTATGAGGCAAATGTCATTATATGTAAAATAATCTAAAATAGAAACTAATCTAAAATAGAAAAACCATGAATTTACAGCAAGTGTTTAAGACCATTAATGATTTAACAGACTTAAACCATTATTAGAAAGAAAAGATCTAGGCTGTGGGAAGGGCCACTGTGAATGACGCCACTCTCGTTTTTGTCCCTTTTTGACCAGATGACAAAATTAGCTTTACATTGAAAAGTATTATTAAGTATCAGTATTGTGTTAGCCCAAGTGGTGTTCATAAGAAATTACTTCACTGTCTTTAGAAATGAAGCTTCTATCGGTTTATGTCATTATTTGGAAAACGTTTCAAGATAGAAAATAGAGTTGGACTGAGATCCAATAAGCGTGTTGTCCCCCCAAAATATCCATTTTCAAATGTTTACTTCCCTTTTCATCTGTTTATGGAAAATCATCACAAAAGCAGATTCGCATATTCGAATACATACAAACTCATATTCTATATTTGCCGTGGAGTTCCATTTTCTTTTTATTTGTATGACCTTCTGAGATGTCGAAATTATTATTGTCATCATTACTTGCATGCTTCATTGAACCCTTTTTGAATCATTGATCTAAATTTTCAAATAGGAGCATTAACTCAGCATGATACTCACAATAGAGAATATTAAATTCACAATTATAAAAAATATACCACAAATGGTAGAATAATTCATCAGCAGAGACAAAAATACATTCTGTTAACCGAAGAATAGGCAAGAAGAATTGATAAACACACTTAGGATGCCTACAACAACTTTCAGAAGGTGATGATCATTATACATGTAACAAGATTTCTGCAAAAATCAAATCATTTCACATCATAAGTTTATGGAATGCCTGTCAGTGTAATTGTTCTGTTGCTTTCTCTTCTAAAGCTTCCGTGTTATCTGAAGACCACTTAATTGATCACCAGATGTCTGGAAACCTCACTTCAGGAAACCCTGCTCCACATATTTGAGGAATGGAAATTGATGCAACATCTGGGTTAAAATTATACAGAAGTGTAATAGTTAAGATATGTTTCTCACCTCTACCCTGTTTTCATGCTTTTACTTCTATTGGTGGAGAGGCTCAAAGCCATTCCCTGGTGCTAAGCCTAGACCCGATACTTTCTTCTCCACATTTGAGAACGCTTTATTAATTGTTTGAAAGCTTCCATAGTGATCATGGTGCTCTAGAAGTCATTGGCGGTGGGACAACAGAACCTCATAGAACTTTTTCCCCAATAAAATCATCTTTTAAAACTGCCTGTATCTTGTCTGTTTTCAAAAGAAACACATTAGTCTTCAGCTTAAAGAACATTTTCCGAAAATGTATTCCAAAGTATTAAATCTACCTTTTTTTGTGTTGTTACAATAGCCAAGAAATAAATCTGAGTTTATTTAGTATAAACTTGGTGCTTTTAGACAAAGCAAACAACTTCAAATTGCTTAGGAAAATATTCAAACTTGATGGAGCCTTCAGACATTGATTTAAGCATGTGGCTTTTGGTTTTTGCATGTTGAAGGGATTGGATATGGCAAAGTAAAAAATGTATGCACGTGTGAGTGAATGGAAACAGAGAGAGAGGGACCTCTGTGGACTATTCCCTTTGCTAACCTTATGTTTTCTTGGCTTTGAAGTGGAAATATCTGGTATTTCCAGCTTGGACTAAATCACAGATTTCTAATGAGTTTTCTTGATATTTGCTCTGACCCGATTCAGGTCAGCTTATTGCTTTTTCTTGCAGTTGAAAAGCAGAGGAACAAGAGGTAAGCCTTCTTTTGCTCATTAAGGTTTCAGCCAGTGATCTTAACTCAAGCATTTCTAATTAAAATGTAAAGATCATTAGTATGCGCCATTAATAGAGGTTTGTCTTTCGGCTCAGAACGCTCCCTTGGAGGTGGCAGGCTCACTCCTGCACCCACTGGTGCTACACAATTGCTGCTCTTGGCAAGGTCTCAGAACAGGCTGGGGTTTCTGTCTGCTACCTGAGCCGCTGGTGACAACCGCCGATTATGTCTGGCTCAGGGCAAGGAGGAGCCAAGAGTAGAAACAAACTGCAACAGCAGCTTCTCCTTGTTACTGCCCCCAATTCCCAGCACTGGCATTGCTGAATGAGAGAGAGGCAGAGGCATCCTAGAACTGATAAGAAAGACATTATGTAATATTTTGAAGTGATATATCACCCTCTCCCTCAAAATGAAGATGTATATTCATGTGGTGGGAGATCTTTTACTTTTTTACGTAGGGCTTCAGGAATTCAAATTTCTACGTAATCCACATCATGCAAAACATTTTAATGTGTGCTATGTTTCCCTAAAGATAAATACTACTTTTGGTTTGACATTTGCAATTGAGATATGAGCTGATAGAAGTTTTTAATTGTAATTGCTAAGCTACTTGATTTTGAATATGAAAATTGTGATTAATTGAATCTTTAAAGGCACATGACATGTGCAGGAATCAAATGGAGACTTTAACCCATAGCTTGTAATATTTATGGCTTATTTTATATGTAGTATGTTAAAAGAATAAACTGAAGAGACATACTGAACAGTAAGTTAGAGCTTTGGGAATGTCCAATTACTTAGCCTTCATCTTAGGAATATTAATGTAGGGATTTAAGGCAAATCAGAAATAAGAATAAAATTACTTTAATTGTGTCCTAAATACTCTAGTAATTACATAAAACACTTGCTAATTTATTGCTTTTATTTGCTTCTCTATATAATCATCTGAACTTCTGACCCATTTTAATTAAGTTAGAATATAATTAGTGTTTCTATTAAAGTATTTGGAGTTAATAGAATACAACTTATTTCTTTCATAATCAAGATTACTATGTTGCCTGGGGGTACTTGTGATTTCTAATTTAGTTAGACTCAATGGCAAATACTAATAATTCACATGTACATTTTTATGCATCTCATCTTACTGACTGACCTTTGAACTATTTGAGAAAGAAATATGAGCATTGACTTTATACCATAGCTTTATATAAAATTCATCCAAGGTTTAGAATGTTTGGAGACTTATTATAAACACACTTGTAATAAGAAGGTGCTGGGTTTTAATCTGTATCATAAATTACATGTGCACTCCACAAAGGGCTGTTAATAATTTGAGGGTGTCGAGAAAGATAATCATCTACTTACTATGATAGCAAGAAAGAGTTCTAAAAGTAGAGTTGAAGTCAAGGGAGAGACATATTATGAATAGCTTTGTTTTATTATAAGAACAGGTATTGTCTGGTTTTCCATTTAGATATAGCTATTGGAATATACTGGGAGAAGCTCAGTTACCACATAGTTTTTCAATAGGAATAATTTGTTAACTATAAATCAATGCATTCAATTGTCATAGTTTTATAAGACTTCAAATACAAGCGTCTGTAAGTCAGAATAAAATGTTAGATTACATATTCCACTGTCATCATGGTTCACATGCAAATACTTGTTCATTTAAAAATATATGTGTATATCTCTAATGACAGAGTGATTCCTTCTTAGATACTGAATAAGCCCAGTAAGCCAACTCAGCCGAACACAAATAGTCAACCCACCCCAAGTGGAGCTTATCAGAGCCTAGAAAACTATAACCATGAGTACAGTGGTTCTCAAACTTGAGTGAGCATTAGAATCACTGGAGGGCTCATTAAATCCATATTGTTGAGCCCCACCCTCAGCATTGCTAACACGTTCCCAGGTGATGTTGATGCTGCTATCTGGGGTCATGTTTTGAGAACCACTACGTTAGAAGATGCCTCTGAGGCTTTCGGAAAAGTTTTCCTTGTTTTATTCCAGTTTGCACTTCACTAGATTTTTTTTTTTCTGTGTAACTCATCAGAAAGAAATGACCTTAACATTTTGTAACATCACTGTAAGATGCTGTCTGCAATTATTTTTACACTGGGTTTCATATGCCAACGAACATGAATAACATATATCTAAAATGTAAGTTTTTATGAATGTATAATATCTACCCATCATCTATCAAAATATAACTGTATGTTGGATTCGTTTCCATTCTGTTAAACTTCTAAATCCCTTAGTGATTTTGAACTTAAAGTTGGAGATGATGGTTAGGAAACGGTTGAAAGCTGGAGGGAAACCTCTAAGGCTTTAACATTACAGTTTTCTCAGGTAGAGCTGAGTGACACATCATTGACTTTTAAAGAGAAATTGGTGGGGCACCTGGGTGGCTCAGTTGGTTAAGCACACAACTTCGGCTCAGGTCATAATCTTGCAGTCTGTGAGTTTGAGCCCCGTGCCGTGCTCTGTGCCGACAGCTCTATCGGCTGTTAAAAAAAAATAAAAACATGCTCTATCTCGTGTTAAATGAAATAAAAAAAAAATAGAGATCGGTGAGGACAATTTTAGGCAATCTTAAAGACATCAGATATCTTGAATAATTCTGTCCCTTTACAGAAATGTTTCAGCATTGAGATGTTCTAATATCTGAGACTGATGCTGTTTTAAACATGCTGGTTTTATAACCAGGTGTATGTGAATAGTTATTTTGGACTGACTCAGCTACGTGTTTGCTTTCTTTTCTCTCACACTACACATTTTCTAGTCAGCCCTCCCCAATCCATGCAGATCTTCAAATTTATAGCCACTAGCGCAATTCTAATGTCTATAAAACCTTGCCTGGCAACTGATGGGAGCAGATGTTAGGCGAAGAGCCTTGGAACATCTGTTTGAGCTGCCCGCTGTTCCCTGTGGCGGGCTGCTGGAGCCTGCACAAGGGTTCACACTCTGTCTCCGTCTCTGACTCCCACCTGCGCACACTTGATTAGAGATTTAAAAATTAGGGACCATTACAAGGGGCAGGCTTCCTAGCAGAGGAGATGCCCCCAATCTCCTCCCGGGAGTCTGACTGCCCTCTGTGGGGTGGGGAGTGCCATGACTGTGGGCACACCGTGGTGCCTTATCTCTACATCTCGCATCATCTGGAGACTGTTTAGGCAAACATTTGAGAATCTGAGTATTTGTTGGAAGATTGCCTCTGTTTTTTTTTTTTTTTTAATTTCCAACATGACTTTGATATTTGGGGTGGGGCAAATTAGCATACATTTCTGAAAGTTCAGCACCCCATGTCCACTGAAAAACTTTTTAATCTTTTTAATCTTTTTAAACTTTTTAATCTTTTTAATCTTTCAGAAACTATAGGGTGTAATGGTAGTGGAATTGTAGATGTATGTATAAGGTACGGAATTAATTTAAGAGGTGGGGATCATATTTATAGGGGGATCAAGAAAGTTTCAAAAAGGAGATGGCACATGAGCAGGTTGAAATATGCATGTGTAATTATAACAGTGGTGCATGTACCTGTAAAACATTCAAACTATACATTTTGTGTTTGTATCTGTAAAGATTTAGTGTATATTGTTCCAAAATATCTCTTTTTGAAATTGTTTTTCCAACATTTATTTTTGAGAAACAGAGAGAGACAGAGCATGACTGAGGAGAGGCAGAGAGAGAGGGAGACACAGAATCCAAAGTAGGCTCCAGGCTCTGAGCCATCAGCACAGAGCCCAACTCAGGGCTCCAACCTGCAAACTATGACATCATGACCTGAGCCGAAGCTGGACGTTTGATTGACTGAGTCATCCAGGCGCCCCTGAAACATTCTCTTTGACTTAAAAGTGTATCAATGACATTTTTCCTATTTGGTAGCTACAGATAAACTTCATTCATTTTAATAGTGGTCCAGTTTTTTATTGTGTATTTGAATTCTAATTGATTTAACCAACCTCCTATTGATGGACTTTTTTTGTCTTCATTTTTTTGCCATAGCAAATGATATTGTAATTGACGTGTGTGTGTGTGTGTGTGTGTGTGCACGCTCTCATGCCTTTGTACATATGCAGGAGTATTTTATTTTATTTTTTATTTTATTTTTTAATTTTTTTAATGTTTATTTTTGAGAAAGAGAGAGACAGAGCATGAGCCGGGCAGGGGCAGAGAGAGAGGGAGACACAGGATCTGAAGCAGGCTCCAGGCTCTGAGCTGTCAGCACAGAGCCTGATGTGGGGCGTGAAACCATGAACTGTGACATCATGACCTGAGCCGAAGTCAGACACTTAACCAACTGAGCCAGGAATATTTTTTATAAGATAGAGAGTCCTCAAAAGTAGAATTTCTGGGTTTGTACGTATGCATATTCAGAATTGTAAGTTATTGTCTAGTTGCCCTTTAAAGTCCCTATACAAATTTAGAATTTCACGCACAACATTGAGAATGACTGTTTTTACTCCCTCACATGTTTATAAGACATTATAATAACTGAAAGCTGGTATAGATTAGATATTTCAATGTACATTTATGTGATCATTATTGAGATTGTCATCTTCACATGTTTATTACTTATTTGCTTTTTCCATGAATTTCCTCATTGTACATGCTTATTATAAAAATTATTTTCCTAAACAATATTCTAACATTTTTATAACACGGCTTTGTTTTTCATTCATACATTGGATCTCTGGAATCCAGTCGTGATTAAGGCATGAGGCAGGGGTGTACATTTATTTATTTCCCAAGTAATTAACAAATTTTTAAGTACTACAGACTAAATAATTAACCCACTGATTTGAATTACCACCTTTATAATATCTGATACCTAGGTCACCATCTGGGTTCTCTTTCATTCCATCCAAACAAGAAACATCATAGCTGGTCAGTCTTCTGTCTGGCAGGGATTATAAAGAGTGAAATTCTACACAGAAGAACCAGCATGTACAAGGACCCGGGAGCATGGGCAATGTGCTTTGTAAAATGCAAAATTGTAGAGTAGTTGGAGCTTTAAGTTTATGAACAAAGATTACTAACGTCACTAGGAGGTCCACAGCAAAATCAATGAAAAAGTTTTCTGTAAATAAAACACTGCTCTCCAACAAAAGCATAATATTTACCCATTCCAATTTGTTTTAGATCATTCATGCTTAGACTTATTTTAGCCCTTTGTTAGTTTTTATGGAAAGCCAATGTGTTCAAATGCAGTGTTTTAAAAAGGCTTTACCTTTTAGCACATAATTGTTAGCTTTCAAAAGTAAACAGTTTTCATCATTTATATTTCTGTAGCTTCCACCTCCCTCCTTGGGAAGAAGAAATGCTGAGAACAAAATGTTCTGGAATTTTAGTGTTTGCCTGTCATCTCCCTGAACTTCAGTTTCAGTTTTCTGATGAGGAAACTCTTTCTAAACTTATATTTTTTCTGCTTTTTTTAGTGGTCCAAGCAGAACTAAACATAAGCTCATGTGACAGTGGGATGTAGGTGTACATGCAGACAGAAATTATTTGTTGCTGTCTTTGTCATTAATGTTTTATTCTTAATGTTGGCTTTTTGTAAAGCAAATGCAAGCCAAGTGCTGAAACATGTCCAAAAGTTGCTCTTTGTAACTAGCTCTTCCCATCATGGTTATTGACCCTAATTCAGATAAATAAAACCCCTAAACCCACTTTTTTCATGGTTAGAACACCATTTTCCTTTTACTCTCTCTCTTTCTATTTCTCTCCTGTCAGATATCCAGATAGCTGCAGGCAAGAAAATACCTTCAAAAGTTATTTTGACTTAAATCAGCATCATTTCCAAGGTTTAATCATTAAAATGTAATTAAAATGTCATAATGCTTACTTAAAATTGCTGATTCAAATTTACACATTACAATGTAATCTAAGTTGTTCTAAAACATCATGCCTCCCTACAGGAAATTAAAAAATAAAACAAAACATTATTTCAGATTTACTGATAAAATTGACATAGCATTCTACAACTCCAAAATATTCACTAAAAAGATTTAGTTTCTTTTTGCTAAACGGTTGAATGTTTAAGGGGATTTCCTTTCCAGTATCATGGGTGTGGTGCACAGATTAGTGGGAACACAGGGAATGTGAGAGAAGGTTGCTTATAAAAGCTCCACATTGGAACACCATGTAAATATGCCAAATTGACTAGCACAGAAATAGACAACTTGTGGAATTTTGGACATTTTCTACATTCAGTGGTGCCAGACCCTGGAGGGGGCAGGCAGTCTGGTCCAAGAGCAGGTAAACAAGTCGACGGAAAGACTGATCATTGGCAAGACTGCCCTTTGAACTGTGGCATCTCCGAACTCCCCAAAGGTCAGCTTGAGTTTGGCAAATATTGCAATTCTCCCTGTGATATGAAGACTTAGGTGCTGAGCAAAGTGCTCTATCATTGCTATCTAGACGTTCAACCTCCAGGATGGTGCCAAAGGTTTTGTTGTCATGGTGTTTGGAGTATATTCACTGATACTGCTGGCTGGAGAAATCCAACTATTGTCTTGAAGAATCTGTTTCCTTACCGTCCTCTCTCACACTCCTGGAAACAACAACAACAACAACAAACCAGTGACTAGTTTCTTCCAAGAAACTACTGGGATTTTTGTTTGTTGGTTTCTTTGCTAGGTGACCTGGGAAGGAATCAGAGAGTGGCCCTCTCAGTAGGTGCTTGGAGGGCCCCGGGGAGACAATGGTACAGCTGGAATAAAAACCGTAAAATGTCTTCATGAAGACCACTAATGTGAGCCCCACGTAGTTGAGCTGAAGCTTATGCTGAAGGTTTGCAGGGCATCTGACACTTACTTTTCACCTTCCTTTTTATAAAAGGAAAGTGAACAGGCTGTGATGTTTCTGGTTTTCTGGGAAAGTATTAGAAGCTTGTTAATTATGGTAGAGTGAACATGGCAGGAAAAGGAAAAATATAATTTTAAGTATAATGGTGCATGCTGGAAACACAGATTGGCAAGCATATGGGGTTCTGGCATCTGGACAGAAGCCTTCATAACCATCTGCTTCTCTGAGGTTATTTTGGCAATTTTTGCGGTAATTCCAGTGATTCACAGGTCTGGGCTAAGGTGTTTTTTTTTTTTTTTTTTTTTTTTTCTTTAGTTTTATTTTATTAAGCTCCAAAGAATTCTTTTTTTTTTTTTTTAATAAAGGACAAACTGATGGTTACCAAAGGGGAGATGGGTCGGGGGATGGATTAAACAGGTGATGGGAATTAAGAAGTGCTTGTGATGAGCCCCGGATGTCGGATCGAAGTGTGGAATCACTGTATTGTACTGAAACTAATATTGCACTGTCTGTTAACTAACTGGAATTTAAATAAAAACTTAAAAAAAAAGAATGATGTGAGCTAAAGATTTTTAGTAATCAGTTAAAGAGGACACAGGTACATAAAGATAGTTACTGGTTCTTCTGTCCATTGGTTAGTTTCATCGTTGTGGGTGTTAAGTCGTATTAAAATGGTCTACGTGCCAGTATTTCATTGTGATGGCAGCAGATGTTCCTTCATGCTAACATTTTTTCTCAGTTTTATTCACCAAGTGACACTCATTTTTTTTCTTTCAGAATTAATTTGGTGTATTGCCTCCCTTGGCTGTGAGATGTGAGGAATATGTGAAGGTATGTGTTTCTGTGTTCTCTGCTGCTGGTCCTGAAATGCAGGAACCCAACTGGTAACCTCCAGCTCTCCTTGAGTTTCTTATTCTACCTAATGTGCTCTGGAATTTTGAGAATTACAGTTTTTGGTAGTTAGTGGGGTGTCAAGTGATGTTCTAATAAGAACTCACATGCACAGAAAGTCATTTAACGCAGGACCATTGTGGTTAATAATGAAGCAATGTACTGACTAGCACGATGCATTATGGGTTGAATCTTTATATCAAATTCTTAATCATAAAAACACTACTTATTATTTATATTAATTATGTCAGATAATGGGATATGTTTGAAATGTAAAAGATTGTCAGTACAAGGATGTGAACGGAAGGGCTTGTAGGCGAGAATGAAAATGGGCTAGCTGGAAATGGCAGTGTCCTTCAGAGCCTTAAGTGTCTGTGTCCTGGGCCTGTCTACCACCTCCCCGTTCCTCTTCTAGGACTTGATTCTATTTTATAAAATATTTTCACACACTCATAAGGCCAAATGTGTTCACTGCAAGATTGTTTGTAATGGAGAAAAATTGAAACAAATCTAAATGTCGGTCAAGAGACAAGTGGTTAAATAAATTTTGGAAATGCTATACGATGGAATATCACATAGCTATTTAACAAAGTGACATTTGTGCATCTATGACATGGAAAGATTCCATTATCTATATATTTAAATTTTTTTAAGCTTACTTTAGAAGAGTATGTATTCCTATTATTTTTAATATAAAAAATATATGCTTATTTAAATGTGTAAACAAATAGAAAATATGTGTTATGTAATGAATATGTCTCCCCAAAATTCATGTTAAAGCCCTAATTTTCTAATAATGTGATAGTGTTTGAAGGTAGGGCCTTTAGGAGGTAAATACATTTAGATGAGGTTCCCAGTGTGGTCATGATGGGATTAATGTGCTTATAAGAAGAGGAAGAGACCAGAGTTCTCTTTTTCTGCCATGTGAGAAAAAGTGAGACAGCCACCAGCTGCAAACATGGGAAAGAGCTCTCATCAGAACCCATCCATGCTGGTACCCTGATCTCAGACTTTGCAGCTTTCAGAACTATGAGAAATAAATATCTGTTGTTTAAGGCTCCTGGCCTATGGTATTTTGGTATAGCAGCTCAAACTGAGATAATATAGAAAGATTCCAGTAGACTGTAAATAGTACATGATTACCTCCAGGAGAAGATGAGGTGGGCAGAGGGGTAAATTCTCCTTTTTTCAATATATACTTCTTTATTGTTTAAATCTTTATTAAGTATGCATTACTTTTGTAGTTTAGAAATGGTAGGGAGGGAAGGAAGAAAGGAAGGAAGAAGGAAGGAAGGAAGGAAGGAAGGAAGGAAGGAAGGAAGGAAGGAAGGAAAAAGATCCATTGTGAAGTCCCAAAGTCCATGTTGCATTGTCAGAGGTTATTTTGTTTACCCATTTATAGAATACGAAGTTAAAAATTTCTCAGGTTACTTCTTCCTTGGATGACCTTAAAGATGAAACCGTGTCTCATATCCTTAGCTCCTCATGAGATAAATGAGCTTTATGGAAGAACATGTTATATTTGGAAAATATTTTCAAATATATTGTTGAGGAAGATTTAAAAAGGGATATTTGGGGCTCCTGGGTGGCTCATTAGTTAAATTTCCAATTCTTGATTTCCACTTGAATTGTGATCTCATGGTTCATGGGATCAAATCCCACGTCTGTACTGACAGTGTGGAGCCTGCTTGGAATTCTCTCTCTCTCTGCCCCTCCCCCACTCATCCCCCCCCCCCCCGGTTTCTCAAAATAAATAAATAAACATATAAAAAATGGGATATTAAGTTGGAATTGTACTGATTTCCCTTTTAAAGAATTGGGTTTAGAGTCATGCTTCTCTTGTCTATTATGTCTCTCTTTTTTCCTTCTAGATTAGGCTTTTGTGGAGCCCTCTGACACATGATATTTTTTAATGTATTAAGCAGAGTCAGTGAGATAACCTATTCCCTTTTGTCACAAAATGTTTAGTTTTAATTTTCCTCCTAGACTATATGTAGATAATTTAATTTCAGTTTTGCTCTTGGGAACAATTCCAAGGAATACCATTGGTACCATTGGTTCCAAGACATTAGGAGAGCCTGGATTCTCATAAAGATTTTCAGAATTTTGGCGAATGCTATAAATGAATGATTTCCAAGTTGGTCTGCAGATCAAAATAATCTGGGAAGTTGAAAGAAAGAAAAACAAATCACAATATCAGACCCTGACTCAAATGTACAAATTGCAATTTTGAGGGGATGCTATACAGAAATCTATTTTATACAAACTTCCCTAAATAATTCTTGTGTATCTAGTCCCACATTAGCTGCAGATTGACATTTGGGAATGAACCATCTGCTATTTATCAAAATAGCCTGTGAATGAAATCACAAAAACACATATCTCCAACTTCCTGGTGAAGCTCATATTGGCATGCAAGCTTTGTCCATATAATATGCCTATTTTTTATCATAGTAGGCAGGGGTTATGAGTAAGAGAATGGCCAAAAAGACGTGGATGGCCAAATGTTGCAATGTGAGAGGAGGTTTGGCTTTAAAAATTCTGTCAGAATACCCTTCTCTAACATAGGAAAGGGCCATCATGTTATCTCTTCCCATAGTCTTGTGAGCATCATGAGACCGATCAAGTTTCATAAGATGCTGTGAGCCAGATCCCCTTCTCTCTTTGGTTCCTTGAGCTCACAGGGATCTATGATGATCACAGGGGGTTTTGGTAGTGGTTTTGGAAAGCTTTTAAAAAACAGAAATCAGATCCCATTATTCTAAGTAATTTTTATCTGTAACACATTATGAAAGCTACAAAAAAATTCTCAACAGAACCCCTTATCCTAAAGGATTTACAAATATTGGAAATGGTGGTTTAAGGCAGTGAGTGCCAGCAAAAGGAATTTTGATATATTAACTGTAATTAGCTTTTAAATTGTTTGCAGTTATTAAAAAACTATAGAAGAAGAATCTACATTATATAGGCTGGTTTATTTTTCTATCTTTTAACTCTCTTATGGAAAATTTCAAACATATCCAGGATATATAAAGAATATTGCAATGAATCTCTGCATACCCATTACCCAATTTCATTGATTAACAACACTCTGCTATTAGTTTTCATTGTGCTCCCCATTATTTTCTGAAGTAATTTTTTAAAATGTTTATTTATTTTTGAGAGAGACAAAGTGTGAACAGAGGAGGGGCGGAGAGAGAGGGAGACAAAGAATCTGAAGCAGGCTCCAGGCTCTGAGCTGTCAGCACAGAGCCTGACGTGGGGCTTGAACCCAGGAACCATGAGATCATGACCTGAGCTGAAGTCGGATGCTTAACCAACTGAGTCACCCAGGCGTCCCTGAAGTAATTTTTTAAAGGTTTATTTATTTATTTTGAAAGAGAGAGAGAGAGAGAGAATGCACACACAAGTGGGGGAGAGGCAGAGAGAGAGGAGAGAGAGAGAATCTCAAGCAGGCTCCCTGCTGTCAGTGTAGAGCCTGATGTGGGGCTCAAACCCATGAAATGCAAGATCATGATCTGAGCCAAAATCAAGAGTCAGACGTTTAACCAACTGAGCCACTCAGGCATCCCTATTTTCTGAAGTATTTTAAAGGGAATCCCACACATAATATCACTTTGTCCATAAACACTTCAGTATGAAAAGGATATTGAAAATAAAGATATGCCAAATGATATGCCTACATATCTACTGACAAAGTTTCATCACTGCCTCATTACTTGAAATCTCACATTTGTTTTACGTTTTATAAGTTGATCCTAACTTAAAGCAAGTAACCAGGTTATCTCAAGAACCATTAAGAAAACACACTGAGAAGAAACGTAATTTACAAAACAATACATGTTGTAGTTCTTTGAAGAGAAAAATTATAGTCTACAAATAGAAGTGTTTCTTTTATAAACCCTTATGTTTGTTTTATAAAAGTTAATACAGGGTCTTGACACAAGACATACAAAACTTTCTCATATACTATTATTGTCCATTAGCCAGGAAATAGGAGCAATCAGAATAACTCAGTATTTGCTTCTACTGTCAGTTATTTGGAAAAAATAGAGTCCATAACACAATCTACTTATTTTTTTTATTTAATTTTAGAATTTTATTTATTGATTGATTTGTTGAGTTATAGTGGACATGTAATATTAGTTTTGTGTGCAATAAAATGATTCCATGTTTGTATATATTGTGAAATGGTCACCACAATAGGTCTAATTAACATCTATTACCTCACATAGGCACTTTTTTTTTCTTGTGATGAGAACTTTGATCTGCTCTCTTAGCAACTGTCAAATATACGATACAATATTATTAAATATAGGCACCATGCTATGCATTACATCCCATGACATTTATTTTATAAATAGGAGTTTGTACCTTTTGACCTCTTTCACCCATTTTGTCCACCCCTGACCCCCACCTCTGGCAACCACCAATGTGTTCTCTGTATCTATGACCTCAGTTTTTATTTTCACTGTTCTTTTTTTTTTTTTTTTAAGATTCCACATATAGGTGAGAACATAAGTATGTGTCTTTTTCTGTCTGACTTACTTCACTTAGCATAATGCCCTCAAGCTCCATTCATGTTGACAAGAATGACAAGATTTCCTTTTTTTTTATTTAAAAAAAAATTAACGTTTATTTATTTTTGAGACAGAGAATGAATGAGGGAGGGTCAGAGTGAGGGAGACACAGAATCTGAAACAGGCTCCAGGCTCTGAGCTGTCAGCACAGAGCCCGACGCGGGGCTCGAACTCACGGACTGTGAGATCATGACCTGAGCCGAAGTCGGACACTCAACCGACTGAGCCACCCAGGCACCCCTACAAGATTTCCTTTTTTAAAAAATTCCTGAATAATATCCTATTGTATATATATGCATATATGTATATAGGTATATATGTATATGTATACATATATACACGTATGCATATATATACATGCACATATATACATATACATACACATATATAAGCACACAGACATTTTCTTTACCCATTCATCCATCGATGGACATAAGTTGCTTCCATGTGTTGGTATTGTAGTAAACGCTGCAATGAATATGGGGGCACAGATATCTTTTCAAATTGGTGTTTTCATTTCCTTCAGATGAATCCTCAGGCGTAGAATTGCTGGATCATATGGTGGTTCATTTTTAAGTTTTTGAGAAAACTCCATGCTGTTTCTCATAGTGTCTGCACCAATTTTCATGTATTTTTTTGTAACCCCTATCCAACAAAACAAAATTCTCAAAAATATGAATGATATTTGTTGCATTTCCTTTATATACTTGTGATTCTTATAAATAATGCATTAACAATAAATGTAGGCCTGCAAACTATTTCAAAGTGGGCACTGATTATTTTGTTTCTTTCTCATTTCCTTGTTTGTTCAGTTTAGGGAAACCTGATAGACTCATCAGCCCACTTACAGATAATGGAGTCTCTTGTTTTTTTTCTGTTAAACACAATTGCCCTTTGCTGGCAGGTTCCAAATCTTCCAGTCTGTGGGGCCGATCTTGACCATCAGGATTTAAATGAAACCACTCTCCCTTCAGACCAGGAAATCCTGTGAGAAACTGTTTCCATCTCAATACTTCAGAGATCTTTGTGGGATCTAAATTTATTACTGTCGTCTCTTCCTCTACTTTTCTGTATCTGCTACGTTCTGAGCTCTTGGGCATTCTGTACCTTTCATGCCTGGTCTTGTCCTACCATACCACCGACACTGTTTCACCCTCCAAAGGCCTTTCCTCACATGATTGCATGAACAGCCAACCTTTGCTGGTGTTTTGGGAGTAATTCAAGAATAATGATTTCATCACTGCTCCAATTACCTCTTGGACATCTCTGTCCTCTACTCACCCCACCGGCTTTGCCCAGTGTTCTTGTGGATCATTTTCTTCTCCTTTTTCTTCTCCCAGGACCTCTGTCATGTCCCTGCCCTTGAATTTTAAACTTCTTAAATATTCTGCTAAATAATTCAGTTTATTTGTTTAACTTCTCTGGCTGATGGTGCCTGAGTGCTTCATTTTTTATATTTAGGAAGTTTTTTTAAAAACACATATGAGAAGAAAATTATCCCATTCTCCTAGGAGATGGGGACACTGGTTGTCCAGATTTAAATGGCAATTTTTACCCTCTTGGCTACACAAGGTCTGTCTCTTCTCCTCCCTTCCCCTCCTATCCTCTCTCTCTCACTCCCCACCCCCTACTCTTGCTCCTGTCACTCTCTCTGTCTCTATCAATCCACCGTCCATCTATACCATACTACTTACATGTGAGCAAGGCCAACCTCCCACACATATACACTCCAAAACAACCCTGGCTGTTTCTGAGCTCACTTTTCCAAAGGGCACATAAGAAAGTATCATGTGAGCAAGTTACATGCTCCTTTTAAATGTGGGAAAATTCTCATATGGATTGTTTCTCATCTATTCCCCTCTGGGTGACAAAGTAGAGGGATTCCATGAAGACTGTTTTACATCTGGGGAAGTGGTAAATTAACAGAAGTCTTCATGGTTTGATAGACTTTGGAGATCTCGACACACACACACACACACACACACACACACACACAGAGCACCCCAAACAGAAATTCCTTTACAACACGGTCACTCTACCTCTGCCTCCATACCTCTGAGAATGGAAGATAAGCCTCACTCCTTTGTGAGAGTCAAAGCCAGTTTGACTTTTGCAATAGTCTTAATCGTAAATGTTCCCTTTACATTATATCAAAATTTAACTTTATAACATCCACTCATTATCCTTGGGTTTGTTCTCTGGAGTCTCAAAAAGTAAGTTTATTCATTCTTTCAAAGAATAGAATTTCATATATTTGGAAATAATTATCATTAATTTCCTCATAAAATCATCCTTTCTCAGGCTAAACACCTCTTTTTCTCTTCAATAATTCCTGTCATGTTATAGCTTCTAGACCTCGTACCTCCCTGATTGTAGTACTTTGGAGTCACTCCATTTTGTCACTGTGTACTCTCAAAATGCCACATCTAGCAGAATGCCTTGCACAAAGTAGATGGATAAATGCTGACAGAATTTAACTTCACTGAACACCATACCGTATCCAGTGCCGAGTCCAGAGAAACTCTTCCCATCTTTCATCTGGACATTACACTTTTATTAATACAACATAAGATTGCATTAGCTTTATTATGAATCACGTGGGCTTATAATATAACATCTGCTGACCTTTTTGTCATACTCACATATTCCTTCATCTGGATTTGGTCACCTGATTTCCTGAATCTAAATACAAAGGTTTACATTTATCCTTGTAAGTTTCATTTTGTTTATTTCATCCCACGTTTTCACCCATTTGGAATCTTAAACCTTTATCCCATCACTGAAAATACCAGTTTCCCTGCCACAATTTGGGTCATTTATAAATTCAGTAGATTTAGGGGCGCCTGGGTGGCTCAGTTAGTTAAGCGTCCAACTTCAGCTCCGGTCATGACCTCATGGTCCGTGAGTTCGAGCCCCCACGTCGGCTCTGTGCTGACAGGCCTGGAGCCTGCTTCAGATTCTGTGTCTCCCTCTCTCTCTGACCCTCTTCCGTTCATGCTCTGTCTCTCTCTGCCTCAAAAATAAATAAACATTAAAAAAAATAAATTCAGCAGATTTGTCTTTTGCCTTTATCCAAGAATTTGACGATTTTCGTAAAAGTCCATTGCAAGGATGGACTTGTAACCTGTATTTCTTTGCTTCTGGCTCTTTCTGGCATTGCGGGACCACGTCTGTTGAGATCATGGGGTTTGTATCACATCTGGTCTGCAGAAGCATGATCAGCCACAGTGTGGGATGTGTGTTGTCATTCCCCTTTCCTACCTCCTTTGTGCCTATTAAGCATCTCAATACACAAATTTCCACTACTAATATCACTGAGTACCCATGAAAGCATGGTCATTGCCTGCCACCTGTTTCCAGGCAACAGGTGCTGGGTGTTGCTGTGGCAGAGGCCTTGAACTTTCCCACGGACTACGGTCCCTCCCAGGCCGTCCTGCCACTGCTATAGCTCTGGATCCTTCAACGTGCCACAGCTCTGAGTGTTCAGTAACAAAATAAGGAGTGAAAACCTCCTCTTAACTCCAGTGTGTGTATATGTGTGTGTGTCGCATGTGCGTGTTTCCACAGCTGATGCAAAAAGCTTTATTGTCATCATTTGGTCCACGGCTTGGGTGGTTAAAAAACTGCCACGTGGCTGCAGGGAGCGGCTCAGGCAGAAGGCCTGGCAGTAGGCGGATGTCAGAGGCTCCCCTGGAAGGCTGCTGGGCTCCGGAGATTTCCGGTGGTGCCTGAAGGTGAGCCTTTCCAAGAGACCCTTGTTTAGCAGCCGGCGGCAGCCTGCGCAGGTTGTCAGGTGGTTCTCATCTCCTTGAGGAGTTTCGCCTCCCCACGCAGCAAGTGGCTCTCCAGGAAGTCCCAGAGCTGGGGTCTGCGCGGGAGGAGCCCGGAGCACGCAGCTCCAAAAGGGCCTGCTTCGGGCTCTTCTCCAGAGCCACGCGGTTCCCCGGCATCCGGCGTTCGGGCCCAGGGCCTTGGGACAACTGTACGTCCCGGAAGAGGGCTCGGCCCCGCGCCGGTTCTACATCTTGGAGGGACGCGCGGCCCTCCCCGCTCCTCCTCAGCCCACTGGTGGAAGAAGTGGCCCTCATGTTCCAGTTGCACCTTCGCAGTGAACCGAGGCCCAGGGAGAGGTAGGTGGAGGGGCCACCGTGGTGCGCTGACCAGGCGGTCGGTTGTCGAGACTCCATCTCGGTGGAATAATTCTGGTGAATCTGGCAGCCCGTGGCTGAAGGGCAGTGAGGAGCTAAGCGCAAAATCCAGCGTTGGCCGGTCCCGGGGGTCAAGGATGGCTGAGAAGATGGTTCCGAAGGCTGTGACTGGAAAAGAGGTTGCAGGGTAGCGGGAGGCTGGAAAAAGGGGCATCCCTGGGTCTGTTCCATCAGAATACAGTTGAAGCAAGAGACAGATCCTAGGGGACCTCCGACCCACGACCCAACTCCAGTTATATGCCCTAATGTCCGTCAGTGCTTTTATAGGAATTGTTTGTATTGACCGGTTTTGTTGTTCGCTGTGGCAATGCTGCCCAACAGACAACACCAAAATATGTGCGGCTTTCAACTCATGAGTTTGTGGTTTGGCTATGACTCCTGGACTCATGTAGGATTGCTTGGGCTTAGGCTGCAGGTGGAGTTCAGATTATCCTGTGGATCGTCTCCTTAGGGTCCAGTAGTTACTTGGGGGAATGTTCTTTTATGGAAATGGTGGCTCAGGAGTACCGAGTGGAAAAAACATCATGCCCCTTAAGCATTCAGAAAATGCTGTTAACTTCTGTCCACACCATCCTGTTAGCCCAGGCATGTCATATGGCCAAGAATTATATACTCCAGTCATTGTGAGCCATGGCAAGGATAAGAAAGAAAGGGATCTTTGGGGACAAATCTTTCATTTTTATACAGCCTTCTCCTTCATTCCTTCTTATATATTACATGAGTCTGGAGAGGGCAGCAGAAAAATCTCTTTGACAAACACCATATTGGAATCACCTCTTCACCCTGAGGCATACAGCTTTGTCACTGTTTTTCCTATTTTTCCTCTTCCTTTAAGATATTCTGTCTTCCTGAGAGCGTCCCAGCAAAGGGATGCCTAGCAGGCCTACCCCACCAGTTCCCTGGGCATGCTGAAAACCCATTTGAAACTTGCAGTAGGCATATTCATGCTCAAGCTGAGGAGGTCTTTGGTTCCTTTGATACGTCTAAATCAACCTATTTGCGGAAAGAGGTGGAACTCCACAGGGTACGACTGTAAAGCAATTTTAGTTTCCCTCCATCTACCTCTTTTAACCTCCTCAGGGCGCTAGTTTATTCTCACTCTTGGATAAAAATTTGAGTAGATTTGGTGACTTTTCTTGTCACTCTCAGATAATAGAATGTTCTCCTCCAATCATTATTGTCTAGTAGGATAACTTCATTTCACTAATTGACATGTTCAGTCCAGTGTAAAATCCCAAGACCAAACTTTATTCTGTTTTTCTAGAACGGACTGCAAGCTTGTGCAGAGTGACTATGGTGTCAACTTCTTCTCCATTTATCTGTTCCTCCCCTACTTACTGGACTTCCCTGGCCCTCTAAGGTTGGTAGCAGGTAGGCAGGGGAGGTAAGAGGCAAGGTAGTTACTAAGAAAAACTGGCTTTGGTTTCTCTTGGCCTTGGAAGGTATTTAAAGCTCAAGTATTGCCTTGTGGGAGCATCTGTGATCGTCTTTCCTGAGTGCCCAGATTAAATCCTTTGAATAGTAAGAATCTTGTGCAAATAGCTTATGACATTCTCCTCCCCTCCCTACCCCCTCTGGCCTCTTTCTACTGAGATATCCTTACCCTGGCCAATGCCTAGGCAGACATCTTACAGTGAGCTTCACATTTGGACTTAGGGAAGCGTGTGCGCGCACACACACACACACACACACGCACACACACTTTTGAACTGCTATCAGTGGTAATGCAGGAATTTCCCCAACACTACCTTTTCATCATTGTCACAAAGGGTTTTTAGCCAGCACCGGGTCAAAAATGAGACACTGTTTTACTGTAAACCTTAAATTCCGAAGAACTACTCTGAGTTGCCCCAGGACGCGCCTCTCATGTAACTGAAACATAGAGGAAATGACTCCCTTCCCCAAAGTAGGAAAAGGTGTAGGTGGAGGAGAAGGGTGTGTTAGGGACATTGCTACAGCACATGGAGGACTTTCTCCAGGGAAACACTTTCTTCATCAGCCTTCATCTTTTTATATCCTCAAGGTGGGTATTGATTACTGATGGCAGAACAAGTTTTTGTCCCCTTTTATAAATCTTCCATACGTGGCCTAGTGCTCTCATATTGGATTGTGAGGATGCCTGTGATATAGCGTTGGCACTTCTTGCTTTTAAACTTAGAATCATAGGCTCTTTGAATTTAAAGAGAGCGGAACATCTCGTTTCATAAATGAGAAAATGAAGTTTCTGAGAACTTAAGCAAATTTTCCAAGGTCACACAGCTTTTTGGTATAAAGGTACTCAAGCCATATACAGTCTGTGTTCCTAATAACCTCTCTTTCCTCAAACTTATCTTTAAAATGGGATAATTGTACAACAGAAGGTAGTAAGTCAAGGCTTGTTGTAAAGGTTAAATGAGTTCGCATTGAAAAGCTTTCAGCAGAATGTGACACAGAGAAAGCACTCCGTGATTGTTGTTTCTTCTCTCTTCTTTGTTTCTGTAACTTCTCTTTCTCCTTCTTCCTCTTCTACTAAAGAGTCACATGCCCAATATTGAAAATACAAGTAATCAGAACTACAATTGCCATTAATTACTAGTCATAAAGCCTAATGTTGTCAAAGGGACGGAACCTTCCTCCCCTGCTGGTGAACTTCCAAACTGCAACATTACCTCTGCTTTATAATAACAAACAATTGAAGGAAAAGGTTATGTCCTAAAAAAGGGGATGGTTCAAAGGAATTATGGGCCATCTGTGCAATAAAGCATGACATGGTCACTAAAAAGGCATGGACAAATACAAAAATGCATTAAATGGACAAAAGCAATTTTCAAAACTGTAGTATAGGGTGGTATAAATTTTGAAAATGAAAAAGAGATGACATATATTTTATTTCTGGAAGGATAAACCTGCAGATATGAACCACAGTCATCATCTTTGTGTTGGGGCTATTCATGACTATTATTTTTGTATTTATGTGTGTTTCTCAAACATTTGTACAATAGACACTTTTCTTAAAACACATTTTGAAAAGGGTAGAAGGTGATTGTGGAGTTGAAAAATTGTGCTAAGCTTTAGAATGAATGGATTTTGTCAGAATTATGTGCTGTTGGACAGAGGAAGGCCTAACTCCACAGATATGCAGAAGTCTGTGCTCACTGATTCTCTGCCCAGGAGCGATGGTAGAGACATTGAGAATAAGACGCTCCTTTTGACCAGGAGCAGCTGTTTCATCTGAGACGAGCCTCCAAGGCTTCATAATGTGCTCGGGAATCTCGTGTGAAGACAGTGTATCTGACAGGAAAAATAAAGGAATGCTCTCAGTCAGTGAAACAGTTTTAAATGTCTGCTTTTCCAGAGAGGTTGATGAAAAATAATAGTCTCTCCACTCATTTCATTTTTCTCTAAAAAAGCTGAGCTACAAAATGAGATGTGGTGTTACAGCAAAATGGAGGGGACTACGGGCCGAGTATAGACACAATTTCCTTGATGCACAAGGGGGAGAAAGTCCCTGGGTCAGTGGCAAGAACTTTCCTCCTTGTTTCATTTGAAGGATGTTGAACCAGGAAACCAGCAAGTGTTCAAACATTCATGAAATGGCCATGGGTGACTTTAGTGAGACATCGGAACATTTAGCTAATTTGGCACTTCTCTTTACGAAAGGAAAGAAAGTTTCCATATTTAATTGAATTCAAAAATTTCTGACCGGAAGAAAGGAACCAAGGATCAATGGCAAATGGATTTCAAGGGATTTCTTTTAAACAAATAGTAGTGAAAAAGTTGAATTTGTAATAGAAAGTGTTTTTTTTTTTAAATATCCAAGCTGTTTACATGCAGCCATAGAATCCCTTTTTTTTTTTTTTTTTTGGCATTTATATACTGTGTGTGTATGTGTTCAGGGGGTTCTTTTGGGAAGGAAAAGCAAGATGAATATCTGCTATTTTATAATCCTATGGAAATCTAATATGACATGCTATTTTATACTTAGGCTCCATTATAACAAAACAGAACTCTAGATATAGCTTAGATGATTATGCTCTACCAAATATGGAAACCATTGACTCAAAAATTGAACTAAGTGGTGGCTTCAACTGAAAGAAATAATGTCAGACTTTTAATGCCCCATTAGGGTAATTGTGGTGATGCCTCTGGTTATGGTGTAAGAATTGAGATTACTTCAGGGCTTGCAGTCCTGAAAGATTGGTTCATTGGATCATTATGGAAAAGGTTCAGACTTCAGAGCTCTTGAGATTTTTTTTTTTCCAATTCACAACGGTTCAAATTAGGTAATTGTATCTTCAGCGTAGAGACCTCTCATTTGTTAAAAGGTTCATCACACAATGAGTGAGTTCCTATTGCAAGGACCAATGTTTAGTCAGCGTAGAGTTGGTGTAGGCTCTATATTTTCTCTGTTGATCGTGGTAATTAACTGCTGGTCTATTGTCAAGTACAGGTCAGGGTAGTGTTATGTTCCAGGATAGAGCAAGATAGACACATAAATTTGTTGCTGTGATAAGCAATCCAAATAGCAAAGGGACAGACCAACAAGAGTGGCTGTCGAGAAACCCAAATCTTGCCAAGAGCAGTGTTTTTCTCAACCACAGGAAAGATCCAGAGCAACAGTCACAAAAACTCTCTCGTTTGGGAAATAGAGGGAGTAGGGCAGCTTAGCAGGCAATGATCACAATGGATCCAATGATGTTTAAATGGGCCTATAACTATTAAAACGACACCTCATTCAGAAACCGATAGAGATCCAGGTTTAAAGGCCAGGAAGCTGCAAAGCTGTGGTAAAGCTTTCACTACCAGTAATTGCTCTGCTCTAGCTGAAAGGCCGAGATTGCCTCAGCATCTCAATTATTAGGCTAAGTTGGTTAATATGCTGTCCAAATAAAATGGCTTTTGAAGAAGGCAGAACAGTCTACAACTCTTCTCCTTATAATACCTAACTTTAACCAATTTCAGATGCAGGGAGTTGAAATAATGACCCCATTAAATTCTCCTTAATATAGTCATGATTTAGGGCATTCTGCTGTTTTGCACACTTGTATAGGAAAGAAATGTGTTGACCACTGATCTGTTATAATAGGGGGTAAATGCATTTAAAATGGACAATGCTTCAGTTCCTATAGAATTATGTTCACATTCAAGGTGATTAAATAATTATTCTCCTCTATCCATGAAATGCTACAGGGAAAATAATAGTTTTAAATGGTATTCCCAGGTTCTGCCATGATGTCACTTAACAAAGACATCAGTGATATCAAAGAATTGCATATTAAAATGGCATTTTGCCCATAAAGGAAAGAAAGCTTGTTTTAAATGCTTTGTATATGTTTGAATAATACTAAAAATTATTTGAACCCTCAAAAAAGAAAGACATTACAAAAAACTAAGTATTTCAAATTGTTTTCTTACAGAGATGCTCAAAATGGATTCTCTTTCCTAAATGAAAGAAAAATACACTGGGGTTGATCTGTGTAGTGTTTGGAGCAGTACATTTAGCAGATACGAGGGAGAATATTCCTCATAATTCTTGACACTCAGTTGCTCACCCTGAAAACTAGACCTTTCTGAATAAACCAGGAAACCTTTGGATAAGGTTTGCTTGACTAATAATCCTTTACTTCTAAGTTACTCCCGCTCACTGCTGTCAGTAATAGATTTAAGTGAAAACAGGAAGAAACGTGTAAGCTGAGCCCAGATTGCAATTTTGCCATTATCTTCTTGCTGCTTTTTATTCTTTGGCATAACCTTTACTCATACCTACCTTAACGTCCAGTCTTTATCCCTATAGTAAAAGTAAGATACCAAACATGATTGTGGATAATTTCTTCTTGCAAAAGATAGGAAAACCCTGTGACTCAGCCAGAAAAACAAAGCTCTCAGCAGTTAGATGGCCAGTTATTTGCTTACTCAAATGCCCCATCCCTGTGCATGGGCATAGTCTATGTAGCTCCTGGTAAAGGGAATGTGAATGAGTCCCTGGTCCCTGTGAGCGTACAAGGGATGACAGCTTTCTGTGATAATTGCCTTCTATTCCATTATTGCTTCACGTCTTTTTAAAAGAAAATTTTATCATGCCAACCTCGGGCTTGGAGCCTCAGCTGAGGCCTGACAAGGAGAGTGTTGTACTTTCTAACATGGATGAACATGGTTTGTAGGATAAAGAATATTTGTAAAATGTGCTGAGGGGCATAGAGCATACCATCCTGGGAATTGGGAGAAGAGGGAGGTTGAAAGTGAGTAAGCAGAATCACCTAACTGCTTAAGAAAAGGTCACAGGTGACCTTCCAGGTACCAGATCAATTCCTTATTGAAGCAGGGAGAGAAAGAAAATGTAATAGGGAGAAGAGATGGGGTCACACCAACCTGTTGGTTCTATCCCACTTGTGGACCTGAGTAATGAATCCAATTGCAAGACTAAGTGTTGATTTTTCTTGCTGGGAAAACAGCCTCCCATTGTTATGTTCATGATTTATCATTGAATTATTAAAGTAGATCTAAATGTTTATGGGAAGATGGAAAAAGAGCAATGTTAGAATCTGACTTTGAGACTTTCCTTGTTCCAGAAGCATCCTGCTCTACACATTTAATGGCAAATTATTTCCTCTTGTGAGAATCTTCTTTTTAACAATTTTTTTTATGTTTATTTATTTTTGTGTGTGAGAGAGAGACAGAGTGTGATCAGGGGAGGAGCAGAGAGAGAGGGAGACACAGAATCTGAAGCAGGCTCCAGGCTCTGAGCTGTCAGCACAGAGCCCAATGTGGGGCTTGAACTTATGAACCACAAGATCGTGACCTGAGCCGAAGTCAGATGCTTAACTAAGTCACCCAGGAGCCCAAGTTTTCTTTTCAGTGCAGGATCACTCTCTTTATCCTGGCTTTCTAGACTTTGGCTACAGCTGAGTTTGAATACACCAAATTAGAGGCTTCTGTTGATTTTTCTATTTTGTATTTGGTTATTTTTTCAGTCATTTCCAGTTATATTTCTATAGTGTCTCATGAAATATTTGTCTTATTTTCTTCATGGATTTTATTTTTATTGAAATACTTGAATGTGGATTTTGTGAAATCTTGATAACTTATACTTGTGCTTTAGCTGTATGGTTTTTCATACTTCTATACTTTATTCAGTCTCTTTTTCAGTCAGTCTCTAAATTTGCCTCAGTATTCCTTTTTATGCTTTCCTTAACCAAAAAACAGTATTATTTTCTGGTATGATTTAAGAAAACATAATCGATATTAAACATCAATTATGTGAGTGGATTTCACTCTTACCTGAAACAAACAGTACTCAGAGGGCCCTGTGTCTATTCCTTGGTGATTTTATGTAAGGATCCTAGATTAACTAATGATACATTATTATAGGTATTTATTGACATTTTCCCATTTTTTCTTGTAGTTCTTTTCAGATTGATCCTGAGAATTATGTTATATATTTTATGGTTAGAGAAACTGAGGCATATTTGTACTTTGGGTTCTCAAGTTTTTCATGAAACTGTTAGTACAGTTACAAAAATAACATGGCTTTCTAAGTTCATTCTGTCTTAGCCAAACTTATTACCATTTCAAAAGATCTGGGTGAGCACCCCCAACTTTTAATCGCCTTTGTGGATAAGATTGCCCTTGTTTGCCATTCCTATAATACAGTTTGAAAAATCATATATTATTGTATTATATATATCTTCTTCCATTCACTGTACTAAAATTGACCCAATTTAAACAATGCTTTCACTGGTCTCTTACTTTCAACTTAGAATTTAAAATCTCATTTGTCAACGACTGATCTAGTGTTTGTGAGAAAAGCTATCACCACGTGCAAAATATGGCTTTCCCACATGCCACTCCCACCTCTCCGACCAATCTCTAGAGGTGTGGCTCTTGTTTTGCAAGCTGGGATTTAGGAAAAATGCCACATCTGTACCTCTTCTAGGCAAACTGATGGACTGGGCTCTCAAGGAACCTAAGCAGTTGGAAAGCAGGCAAAACCCCTCCCAGCTGCTTCAGGTGTGAATCCCATTCCTTCTCCTTCATTCTGACCTAAAATCAATGAACCTGCTGCTAGATCATTCCAGTAGTGCACACATTTCAAAGTTTCTGTCTCCTGCAATGCAGAGGCCCTATAAAGCTAAAACACCATTTCCTCCAGGGAGGCCTGGAGAAGTTAGCCCAACCAGGAAGACCTCATATAAAAAGCTGGAGTCCTGGACTTGTTGATTGCCAGGCAGCCTCTGTGAATTCCTCCTTTAATATCCACTGGCCTCAGTAAGAACTTGCACAACTGGAATATTGATAAGATCTAACCACTTCAAATTCTGTTGTAGGGAGAAGAGTGCAGGACAGTGGTGCTGAGGCAGTTTGTGGCTCTAAATTGTACCTGACTTATCTGTGGTACCATCATCCTTTATTCTGTTCTTGCTGTTGCCAGTGAGCCTGGTTGTTCTCTAAGTGTCTTGCTTTATCATGAATATTCTGTTTCTCTGGAGGGTTTTGCTTGTGGCATCTTTTGGTATAGGAAACAGAAACATGACAAAAAGAGCATTGCATCCTGTGAAGAATGTTTTGGAAAAGATAACCTGCTTGTGTTTTCCCTAGAAAAGTCCTTCAGATGTTGAGTTTGAGGGTTTTTTTGTTGTTTCCATATCCTCTAAGACTATGCTAATTATATTTTAAGGTTTTTCACGTTTTATTTACTTCTGTATTTTAAGGTGAGGTTTCTGGTTTTGAGGAGCATAGCATTGAATCATTAACAATTATTGAAAGTTTAGGAAGTAAATGATATTTTGTTGATTTCTTTCTAAGCTTAAAATATATTTTCCTTTTGGGGCACCTGGATCACTCAGTAGGTTGTCTGACTCTTGATTTTGGCTCAGGTCATGATCTCACTGTCTTGAGATAGAGCCCTGTGTCAGGATCCACACTGAGCACAGAGCCTGCTTGAGATTCTCTGTCTCCCTCTTTCTCTCTCTCCCCCTCTCCTCCTTCCCTCTCTCCCTCTTTCCCTGAGCCCCTCCCCTCCACCCAGTGCACTCTCTCTCTCTGCCATATATATATATATATATATATGTATATATATATATTTTTTTTCCTTTAAGTATATTCAAGATAGTGTTCTGTATATCTCTACTAAATCAACCTTATTTTGTTAATCTAAATCTTTTATAATTTACTATTGTTTAATCTACATGATTTGTTGATTTCTAAGAATAGTATAGATTTCTAAGAAAGGTAAAATCTGTCCTTAATGAAAATTGACTTGTCAGTTTTTATTGTGCTCTGAGATTACAGGAGGATATTTTGGGAGGGTGGGGCAGTTTGTCATACATGCTGTTGGGTACTTGATGGGCCATGTTAAACTGAAGACATGTTTCACTAGGTCTTTGATATATTTTTAGAAATTTCTTGTTTATTTCTTGCATCTAGCCTCTCTGATCTCTTACTTTATCCTTCATATCTCTTAGCATGTCTTTTATAGTTTACTTTCAATTCTATGATTTTGTTAGATTCTGTTATTTAGTCCTTTTGCTAATTTCGTTTTTGAATATCTTAAACATTTCTGATCTCTAGTTGTTTTCTTTATCTTCTCAACTTTCTCTGAAGTTATCAATTGTTATTTTAAAGTTTCTTCTGTTCCTTATTGTACTTCTGTTTTTCAGGGGGTGGGCTCTTTGGTTATTTGTACTTGTTTTTCATGGTGGTGTTTTTCCTGAACCACTTGTGATTTTCAATCATCTGTTCACCTTTGTATTTGAGGTTCTCTATTCCCCTCTTGTGAGAGGCTATTCTGATAACCAGAGGTTGTCTATAGTAAATACTATCTTGTGCAGAAGAGGTGAGAGTTTCAATGTGTGGACTTTATGCATAGCTTGCCTTTTGGTTTCAAACTAGGTGGGGACACTTCTGTCCTTACTGGTGTCCTTCATGGACACGTGCTTCTGCTGCCAGTTGTTTAGCGTAAATGTTGAAGGAGAGAGGAGCCAACGAGCACATTTGCTTCCAATGCAATTTCTCATTTCCAGTAATTTCCCTGGGGCCTCTCCTGAATCCCTGACAACCCTGAAGCCACCTTCACCTCTGCAGCGGTCTCCTGCCTGCATGTGTTTGATGTGTGGTTTCCTTTGCTAACCTTATCTTTGTTTATGCTTTTCACAGATTCATCCAAATTTCTGATTCACTATTGACATTGTTTCTTGGTCAGCAATGATTTATGGATATATTTTTGTATGAATTTATTTAATTATCTAACTAGCTATATATCCTAACAAATTTGAGTGGGTTCAGTCAGCCATGTTCATCTAGTTTCTTTCTCTTGTATTATTTCTGCATTGTTCAGAGATACAGAAGACTGTGGTTGTAAATAGCATCCTCTTCTACATATGCTTTCTATTTTAAGGACTGGGATCTATTTTGATTAATCTTCATATCAAAGTTTCTATTACTACACTAATGGAAATATGTTTCAATACAGAAAATTACTGTTGAACTAAACAGAGCTGTTCTTCATTCAAATCAGATTGATTTCTAATTTTAGGATTTAAGAAATACTTCAAACCCTCAAGTAACATTTTATAAAGCAGCACAAGTAGAAGATGTAAGAAACTAAATATCTTCTTCATTAGCAATCATTGAAAATACTACCACTAATGAATACCCAGAATTGTTAGCTTTCGGAGAAGAAATTATGACAGGCTGCAGTAATTTCTTAGATAAGTCAAGACCGTCTCTCAGATAAATACTTTTTCTTCTTTGGAGTTGAGTGATGAGTTAGTTTTGCCTTTTATCTTATCCTGATGAGGCAGAGTGACATGAGATGCAGTGCAGCCAGTTTTAAGTTGCACTGGTACTATGGAAGGCTGGTGGACTGGCTCCCAAGATGTTTCTGGTAATGACTTAAAAGAGACTAAACTGAACACATCCCTAAAAATATTGAGCTGATGCTGTCATTTTCTCTAATGTTGTGTTCAGAGATTCAGTTCATTCTGGAGTCCAAATATTTTGTTGAAAGATGAGATATTTTTGGGTTGTTTGAATCTTCACAAATCCAGTCCAGGTGGAAATACTTAGAAATGAAGTAGGGAAATGCAGCAGCTTAACAATCCTTGGGTTTCCTGCCAGAAATAACTTACTAATGCAAAGAAAAGATGATTAAGCAGAAAGAAATGCCTTTATTAGTGGATGTCCTTAATTGAAGCTGTGGTGATTATTAAGCATATTATCTCAAAACTTGATAATTTCTATTTCTGAGGTGCTGAAGCATGCTGTGTGATTTCCTCAGTTCCACAAGGTATGTTAAGACAATAAGCTGTATTTAGCAGCTTCTTTCTTGGCTCAAAACAACTTTGAGGGAAGGGAAGTGGGGAGGGAGAAAATAATATGAATAGGCCTTGGAAGTCGAAATGGCTCCTCAATCATTGTCAGGCCCAGGCAGCACAGGTGGGCCTTCACCAGGGGATACTGATAGAGTTCTGGCCACAGAGAGCAGAATTTGGAAATGGGGGGTGGGGAGTTCAACATGGCCTGGAGTGTGGGTAGTTTCTCTTCATGGAAAAAGATGACTCTTTGTAAAATAGAAACAGGAAAGACATGGTCACAGTAAGGAATCTAAACTCAAATAAATGAATATGATGAATGATGATCACATAAATGGAAACCAAATGGACTAATTGGCCCTAAGGAGATGGGTACTGGTCCCTTTCAGTTCTAAACTTCTGCTTACAAAATAAACTCAGTCGTGAAATTATGACTCTCTCTTCTATTTCCTTGGAACTATAAAGAATAGAAAAAGAGAATATCTCAAAATCTATTTTCTCTCTATTTGTACTTTCTTAATACACTATTCTTTTTATTTTCTACATATCTTGCCCCTGAACTGGAAGAAAGGGTCTAGGAACTAAAGCATTCTGGGCTGGGGAATCAGGTTGAGTTTGGGCTGACTCTTTCCCTCCTGCTCTCCCTCCCTGCCTTGCTTCTTTCTACAGATCTTTATAAGGTTCCCATTCGGTGCTGATGCTCTGCCATGCCAACAAAGATATGAAAGAAATAAAAAAATTAAATGGAGTGAAAGAAGGCAGAAGATACTGAGTAAAGAAGCATTGAAAGGGAGAAAAGAGAACATCAACAGAAACAGAGAAGTAAAGACGGAGCCCGCTGGTGGCAAGGGAGGGGGCAGCTTCAGTTGGTGATAAACCCAACATTTGGGTCTAAAGAAATTAACTATTGCTCAAAAGCTTTGGGAAAAACATACGGTTTCCCTAAGTATGTTTGGTGAAGAAAGGGTGGCTAAATGTAAAGAAAAGTAATGAGGAAGTGAGGTGAGAAGAGGAGGTTACACAAGCAAATCACCTATTTTAATACTTGCCCCAAAGCTCACCCATTTTTGCATTATTTCTTCATCCTGCTGCAGAATTTACAACATTTCAATGCCATTTCCATGAATCTGTATGCTTTGTACTAAGCAGTGTTTAGTGAGGGAATGGAGCATTAGGGAAAATTGATGTTGTCTGCATTCAGGTTTAAAATTTAAGCCCTCAAATTTAGTCTCTTAAGTCTTAGCCAAATCGGCTGGTGAGTGAAGGGATAGAAAGGGGAGAGTGGCGAGAAATGTCTACCTGCAGATGTCAAATCTCTTAGGGCATGTGACTAGTCGATGTCTACCACAGTATTACAATGTGGATACGGAACTCTGAGTTAGTTCTGAATGCTCCCAAGTCTTTCAGAACTTCAACATCAGTTGATCTTCTCACTGATAGAGGTAATGGCTCTTCCTCCTCTCAGAGACACTTAGCAGTAGTTTTGAATAGATGAAGACCTAATGATCAGCATGTAAGAGGCATAATATTTTTACCCTGTGCTCCAAGATGGTTACTGATCAGATATAATCTTCAGAAATGAAAATGAAACTAGGCTTTTAATATCTATTTGAAGATAAGTCGATGAGAGAATTTCTGCTCGGACAGCAACTGCCCGGGCAATGAAGATTATGGCTTAACTCAGCAGTTATTTAAGTGTGCTTTCTCCCTTTTTGGCATGATGATAATGGCCAATGTACTGCTTTTCATTTTTCTCTAGGGTAATGATGCAGCTTCAAATCATCCCATTGCCTGAAATTACTTTCAATATTGGCTAGAGAGGAGAATGCTCTCATGTTTGAGGAATACAAAAATAATAATAAAAATTAAAAATAGAGGAGGGAAGGGCAGAAATATGGAAGAGGAGCCATCTCTAAGAGTGGTATAAAAATGAATAGATTGTTAGGGGTGCCTGTGTGGCTCAGTCAGTTAAGACTCTGACTTCAAATTAGGTCACGATCTCACGGTTTGTGGGTTCGAGCCCCGTGTCGGGCTCTGTGCTGACAGATCAGAGCCTGGAGCTTGCTTCGGATTCTGTGTCCCCCTCTCTGTGTGCCCCTCCCCCACGTGTTTTCTTTCTTCCTCTTTCTCTCTCTCTCTAAAATAAATAAACCATTAAAAAATGAATAGATTGTTAGAGTGAGATTTTGAATTTTCTTCAAAATATTTTTTATTTCTAACACATTGATCTTCTTTTGCTTTCTTCCTTTTGCCAAAATGCCTTGAGGCATCATCTGTTTGTTAGTCCCAGGAATCTTTTGCTTTTCCTAATAACATCCAAGAACAAAGTACCACCTATGCAATATCTCATGTGTAGAATGTGGGAAGTAAAGAGATTCAGTCTGGAGTGTACTCAAGCTAGAAGAGGAACTGGACTCAATTACTAGAATAGCCCACCACACAAGCCTTTGGGGGTCATTGTGTGCATGAGTGTGAGCACATGGCATGAGTGTGTTTGTGTTCTCATCTTGCACAGGATTACACACATCAATCGAGTATATGATCTGAAGCCAAACAGTGACCTTGGTTTATTCCATGTGTGAGAACATTCCCTCATCCCCATTACATAGGTTCTGTTAATTTAGTTTGGTTATAGAAGGTCATTCAAGTATGAAATACATGTGCAGTGTGTGATTGGAAAGATCCACTGCTCAATTTATTTAAGACTAAAAATTATCGGAACAATGAAATTTGTTTTAAGGAAAAACACAGCCCACAAACAGACATATATACCATGCAACACCTCACTTATATGAAAGGTAAGTGGCACATTTTGCCACTCAGGAAATAGTCAACAAGCTAAAAGTAAGGCTTGGAAAGGCTTCTGAGTAGCCAAAGTATTGTGGTCTTTGCCAACCAAAAAAATTCCTCATCTAGCATCTATGTATTCTTTTCTTTTAAGTTTATTTATTAATTTTGTGAGAGAGAGAAAGGGAGGGAGGGAAGAAGGAGAGAGAGAGAGAGAGAGAGAGAGAGAGAGAGAGAGAGAGAGAGAGAAAAGAAAAGAAAGAGAGAGAATCCCAAGCAGGCTTCATACTGTCAGCACAGAGCCCGATGCGGGGCTTGAACTCAGGAACCATGAGATCATGACCTGAGCCAAAATCAAGAGTCAGATACTTAACTGACTGAGGCACCCAGGCACCTCTCTGTGTATTCTTAGTTTACTTTTAACAAGCTCGTTTGTCTGGTTTCTGAGAACACAGCCAGATCAGAGTAACCAATTAGAGTGATTCTGTTTAGACACTTACAGAGTCTATTAGGTGTTTGCCCATATAGCAGGGGAGAGATGACAACCTGGTTGATATGATGATGAGAAAAAATACTAGAAGCAACGGCCCTGAAACCAACATTACATGATGTGGGTATATAACACTCCTCAATGGTAAGAATGTCACTGTAGAATAATTAATGCCAAGGATCTTGAGAAAAATAAAACATAATACAATCAATGTTTCAAAAGGAAATGTATAATATTTTTAAGTGGCTAAGAAAAGCTTTGGTTATGAGAAATCTGACAGATTTCCTGTTAATGCTGAGTAAATAAGGATTTGCTATATATATATATATATATATATATATATATATATATATATGTACAGTTTGCTGTTTCTTCATAAAATGTATATCTCCTGGGGGAGAAGCTGTATATAATTTATGTTAAATTCATTCCCTTTTCAGCATTTTTTTTTTTACTTTCTGAAGCTAAATATGTTGGCAATAATCTTTCTGGGTCATATGCTTAGTAAGGTAAACAGTGCTTTAGAGCAGAGCCAATTATACCTTTGTGTGTAGGTTTGGGGTTTCTAACTTACAAGTCGTAAGGTTCCATAAGGTAGAAGCTAAAATGGTGAGAATTTTCTCTATTACTTTTCTCTTGACCACCTTACCCATGCAATTTCTCTTCCAAACATGGACCTCACTTGCATGTTCCAGATTCTTCTCAAGGCAGTAAATGATTGAACTTTGGCCGTTGACAAGGGAAAATGAAGTTAAAGTAATAGGGTGAAGATAATGTGAATCAGGTTGAAAACGATTTATTTAGCTATAAAATTGTTCCAGAATAGAATTAGTTTCTGGCTGCCTCAGAACACAAATTAATATCCCTTCAGCCAGCTGAGTCTGATTCTTTAGTGCCTGGCTTGGGCCTTTTTGAAAGGGCAAGACTTCTCTTCAGATGTTGGAAGGTTTCTCTTTATTGTGTCCATAAGTATATTTACTAGTATCGCTCTTAGTTTTTTGTTTTTGTTCAAGAACAAATTTGAAAAAGTTTGATCAAGCCCTTCTTTTCTCAGAAGAGTATATAATTTTTTCTCCAAATGGTTTTGTAGATAAGAAGTGGAAATTTGATGTGTGTTCAAGGATGAGCATCATGGTATTATAATTCCCTGGGGTCTTAAGCCTCTTCTTGTTAAACTGAACGGCCCTGTATTGGAAAACACTGTCGAGGGATTCTCCAACCAGAGAAGCTCTGAAGCTTAGGCAGCTTGAAATTCTTTCAGCTGAATACTACATGCAGTTATCAAACATCCTCATAATGTGGTAACTACAGAAAAATAGCTGTAACCTGAGTTAGTAGTGTTGATTTCTCTTCTAGGTTGCCAGTAATCACTCATATTTCTCATCGGCAGTAACTTGTTCTCTATTATACATCAGATACTGTGCTAATTGATTTGAAGAATGTCATAGGGTTATTTTTCACTCGTTCTGAAAGATCTTGGTTTCAAGTAGCCACTTTAGCTTCACAAAATGGATGTAAAAATTGTGTCTCCATTTTTGCTTGTGTTCAGGATGCAACATAATATTGTACTTTCACATGCTTAAAAAGAAATTACATTGTTGATTCAGAGTTGGTTTGTGAATAAGCTTGATATATGTAAATCCTCAAGACGATTCACTTTCAACTTTTGACTGCTTCTCAAGGTTATCACAGTCTTTTGTAATTCTGAGACTGTGTAGGTTATATCCCTCTTCCCAATTAGTGTAATAATGAGGTTGGTGATATGAGGTCCCTGCTTGCATACCCTGTGAAGCTTTCCCATCAAAGAGGTAAGGAGTCATCTTATAAGCATTTATTTCCAAATTACGTTCTCAAGGCAGATAGCATTCAAGAGGGTACAGCTATAAATATACTGGGGCCATCAGTGGATAGGAATAAATTAGCCTTTTTAGAGGCCATGTTATTATACGCTTTTATTTTTTAATCTTCTAAGGATAAAGTCATGACTATCTGTGTTACTCAGGTAAAAGAACAGATTTTAGTTTATTAAAAAAAAGTAGTGTCTGAGAAAGGGATGTTCTTGTACCCAGTAAATAATTGCTTAAGTAAAACTAGGTCTTGTAAAATTTGGCAGTACTTTGATAACGGCAGCGACTCACGCATATAGTCTCATGACACCACAACTAAATTTCAGTGAAACCTTTATCATGTAGACATGCTATCCTTCCTACAAATGATCTAAATTCGTGAAGTCTTACTGTATTTCATAGCTAAGCTCTTAGATGTTTCAAAGAGACTAAAGAAGCCTATAAACTGGGCCAAGTCAAACATGAGTGGAATCTCATTCATCAATTGTAGAGGTATCTTTGAAGGACTGGTCTGGAAACATTTTCATGAAGAGATAGTAGTCATGGCATATTTCATTTTTGTTTAGGGGTTTTGGTGAGAACAACAAATAGTATGATCCTGGAAATTGATGGGCGTGTATTGAACAGAGTGTAATTACTTTGGAAAACGTACAATGGGCACACAATATTTTACCACAACACTTTAGCACATTTCCAATATTTGGTTATTTTTTATTCTAAGGCATTTTTCCAACTATCCTAGAAGAGTTTATGGGAGGTTTTAGCTTTTAGTTATTTACTCCTTTGGGGCAAAGTTTCATGATAAGACCAGCTGGAATGATTCTTCAACTAGAAGGAGGAAATGAAGGATGTTGCATTTGAATACACTATTCCATCATCTCTTCCATCATTTCCATTGCTATTGTTTGAATTGCTTATTTATCTGTAGCTACTTCCAAAAGGGAAAGAAAGAAAGAAAGAAAGAAAGAAAGAAAGAAAGAAAGACGGCAAAAATTGAGTCTACTGTATGATGTTGCCTGTAGCCTTAAACATCTGGTTTACATTTTCTGTCTGCTTCAGAATTTTACTGGCTCTTGTAAACATGATAGGAAAATTAAACCATGAATTTTAAAATAAGCCATTTCAGAATTAGACTGAAGAGGAAGAATGAAGTTGCAACAAAAAGAAAAAGGAGAATGACTTACCTCCTTCAGAGAAGAAGACCTGACATTTCTTCCCCAAAGGAGCCTGTGCCTTCACTCAATGTGTTGGCCGCAGAGGCCCACACGCTTGCCTCTCTCTCACTTTGGAATGAAGCCGTGAGGGCAAGCAGTCCTAGCAGTGGTGTTACCTTCTTGCTGCCTTCTTTGGTTACCCCTAAGGAGAAGAGACAGGGATCTGGAGAAACCTGAGGCATATTTAAGTTGGGGATACTAAAGCATACAGACAAAAAAGTGTTTTTGTCTTTTTTTAAACCTCTACACCTTATTTCACTCCTTACCTTACTAAACTTCTGCAGATCCGTTGTTGTGATACTGTGATTTTATGAAGTGGTACAAAATAATTTCCAATTTAGAAGCGCAGATCAAAAATCCTGCCTCCCCCCCCCCAGCCCCAAAATATAAAAACCAGCCAACAAGCAAAAAAACAAGACAGTGGCAAACAGTCCTTTAAGGAAAAAGTATGTTGAGACTGGGCAAGGACTATCAGAGTCCAACCATGACAAAGGGAAGTACAGCATCTGCTGTTTCTGGATGAAAAGCTCTTTTTTGCAAAGGACTGATAATCGTCTAAATTGCTTTAATGAATCATACTATGAGTTTGTGCCACATCTTCAGCAGCATACAACTCAATAAAATATCAACATGGGGACACATTTATTTATTTTCTTTCAAGAAGCACTTCTATTCGGAAATGCATTCAAGTTCCCAAAGGTTAGCAACATTTGGCTTAGCACAGTTTATATCCTTTCTGCACCAGAATTAATGAGCAGTTTTCTGCAATCTCCTCCAGGAATTTGGATATAGACATAATAGCTTGTCTGATTTCTTTTTTCTTTTTTAATTATCATGCCTTGTTTTGCTCTATTTCCTGACCTGGAAATCATGACTGGTCAAGAAAATAGGTTTTGTCCATCAGAGCTTTTAATGATTTAGTTTGCCCACTTTGAGCCATAGACTGGTGAAGGCAGAGATGGAACAGCTCTGTTTATGGGCCAGGGCTTCTGAAATAATTCACTCTGACAGGGAGACCTTGGGTTCCAGTAAGCCTGGTTTTCTTCCTCATGAGGCTTATGAATGTTGCTTCAGAAATGGGTTGAGCAGTGCTTCTGGCTCCACTTTGGATCCCGTTAGTTTAATTTCCTTTATATTTTAGTAGGGCTGATAGATACAAAACATACTCATATTTTATCATCTCCTTTGACAGTCTCCGGGTGGTCCATCCTGCAGCACCACCTCTTGTTTCTCTTCTTATTCTGCCTTCTACTTTCCCTCTCCATTTTTCTTTATTTTCCCTTACTCAAGCAACTGACTACCTGAGCTCAAATATCAGTTCTGCCCATGAGATCTTGGGCAAAGATAGGCTTCCATTTCTTCATCTGTACAAAGGGGATGATAATAGCATCTCCTTTTAGAGGGGTATTGAGGGATTACTGATTTGGCGCACATAAAGGATTTAGAATAACGTGTGGTCCATTGTAAAAGTTGGCTGTGATGGGTGGGAATGGGGACGTGGAAGGTATAGGTGGTGTTTGGAGGCAATAGCTCTACCAGTTACGAGCCTCCAGTCATGTTCATGAGAAGAGACTTTTAGGTGCTCTTATTGGGCTCTTTAAGGCTTATTTTGTGAAAGTACAGAACACTAGATGCATTGGCCAGGGGAAATCTACCGGTAGCTAAATAAATAATATGTAATACCAATAACAGGGGGAAGAGGCATGCCCATGAGCTGAGGAATGGCTAGTAATTTAGTACAACCTTTCTCAAGGTCAATTTGGCAATACATATTAAAAGACTTAAAGCGTGCATGCTTTTTGACATAGTAATTCTACTTTTGGGAATTGTTCCCGAGGACATAACTAAGGATGTGGGAAAGACTGAGCTCCAAGAATATTCAATGGAGTGCTCTTTTGAAAAAGCAAAAGTTGGAAATCACCTAACACTCCTTTGGTTAAGCAAATTATAGTTGTTTCAAACAATGGACCACTGTGCTGTAAAAAATATATTTATTGACATGGAAAGATGATTATGATATACTTGTAAATGAAAACAGCTTCAAAAGCATCAGGGTTTGATTTGCACACAGTGCGATGGGGAGGGGAGCTTAAATATTCTGGTGTTCCTCTTTGAGTGGGTAAGATTAGATGTGTTTTTAATTTTTTCTCTTTTGTCTACATATTGTGATTTGTGATAGTAGATAAGTTTTTCTTTTGCTATTTTAACTGAACTGTCAGATGAAAAAATAAATGCTCCAAAAGCCCAAATCTTATGCTTGATTTTTAGATGTTTTTAGATGTTCTGAAAACATTCTCTCTGAGAGCACATTGCATGTAGTTCTTGGCTTCTAGAGATCTAAGTTCCAATCTAGCTTCTGAGACCAGTAGTGAAGGAGACTCTGTACAATTATAAACAGTCCAGGTCTTCATTTCCTCATCTATGGAATGGCTACAGTGACAATAAAACTGTCCCCGTGAGGCTGTGTGGATCAGATAAGTCAATGAAGGTGAAAGTGTTTGAAGCCTGTACAAGCATCATTTGGAACTCATTACTAATCTCAAAGAGTAATTTGCTTAACCCTGATGGAGAGAGGAATAAGTTGTGATTGAACAGCCAAGATGATATGATCCTTTTCAGCCCAGTTTGTGCAGAACTATTGCTTTTCAGGATTCTTCAGATAATACCCTGTCATCTTGTGAGGAAGGTACTGAAGAACCCAATTGCTTAACAAACTGCCAATGTTAGCCAACAATTTAGTGAAAGTTCGGATTTCATAATACAAGCATAATCAGAGTGAGGAGACACTCAAGTAAGGATTTTCTAGGTATCGACTTAGCAATTCACTCACACTGGCAAGAATATGTGGCAAAGGAGGATATTCATACCACCAAAACCTCTTACATGTCTTGATATGGAGCTTTAATTACATTATGAAAGGTAATTAGCTAATGCCAGAACAAACTCTTTGCCAGCGTTAGAGATGATACAACAGATGCTTCATTTCAAAAACTCTAAAACATACTATTTTTGCATTAAAAATAAGTCCAAAATGTAGCTTAAAAATAATAGCTAAAACATGTTTACTGCTTGTTTGCTATTTCCAAAGAATTGTGCTAAGTAACTCAAGTATATATCTCAATTACTGGTTCTCTGGTTTCTAGACCAGCAGCATCGGCATCATCTGGCAACTTGTTAGACATAAGTTTTTGCCCACCTTCACCAATGCCCCCCCCACCCCCCGCTTTTTTTAAAATCAGAAATCTTAAGAAATCAGAATGTGTGGATCACTAATTCCTCTAGGTGATACTATTGCATGTTCAATTTGAGATCAACTGATTTAAATTAACCTCATTCTAACATTTGAGGCTATAGTCACTATCCCTATTCTATAGCTGAGGAAACTGAAGCTTGGAGATTTTAAGCACCTTGCCCAAGGGCGTGTGGTCAATCCTTACTGGATCCAGGGTATGAGATCATGTCTCCCTGTTTCCAAAGCCAGTGAACATTACCACTCTGTAACCTGAAAATTCCTTGATTTTTCTTCTTCTTCTTCTTCAACCTAAGTGGTAGCATGAGCTGTGTTGAGATGAAGTGACTCAGAAAGGGCTGGGGTCTGGGATTCCAAACATTATCTTGCCTTAACACTGACACTTGGTTCCTTCCACAAGTGATTTCTGAGTAAGAAATTGGCCCAGGTGTCTAGGCCAGGTAAGGAATGCTGGCTTTGGCCTCAAACACCAGTGTCAATCTTTGGTTCTGTTGAGCTGGCCTGAATTATGTGGATCTACAAGGACTTTATTAGCTTGATGGCAGCCTCAGCATCACAGCTAACACAAGGGGGTGATTTGGGGGAGAATCTCTTTGGCCCGTTTCCTTCTAAGCCCTCACCCAGATCTCAGCTCTCTCCACCTTCTCACTCTTAATGGCAAGAGAAGGCAGACTTAAGGGAAAGCACATCAATGAATGGGGCAGAAAGTCCCTCTTCTCCAGAAAATGTGCACGTTTTCTAGTCCTGCACTTCTTTCTGCCGATTTTGTAGGATAAGACAGTTTTCAAGAAACCGCTCTGAGGAGATTTCCAAAGGGAGAGAAACTGCTTCCATATAGCCCAGAGCTTAAACCTCTTTCTGTGAGCACCCACAGTTCAATAACCTTCACCCTACTTCGGTGTGCCTTCTCTTTTAGCATCTGACCTGTCTGGGCTTCACAGTGGAGCCAAGAGAAAACTTGGGCTCCATCCAGAGGTCACCGGGATGGTGGTCACAAGGTCATCGCTACTATTGCCAGAAGCAGGTAGCAAACTTCTATTTCAAAGTTTATGTTTAGGGAATTAGGAACATTTTTGTTTGGAAGAAGACTTGATAGAGGAGGCTATAGTTGTTTTAAAAGATTTTGTCTTTCAGTTACCATAAATGTTTCCAAAAACCTGATTTGAATGAAGAGGAGGATTTTTTATCCTTTGGAATTAAAATCAACCACTCATCTCTCTCATGGATGTTCTTTCAAGGAACAACTCAGAATAGCTGTGGTATATTTTGTGGTCTTCCTAGCATCCATTTTCCTCTCCCTCTTTCTTAACACAACCCTGCTTTTACTCAGTTTCTCTGTGTGGGCAGGTGTTTGAGGCATTACACGTGTCCATGCCAGGGGTAAATCATGATTGATACAGTCTTAACTACAAATTAGGATCACCTAGGGGAATTTAAACATCTCAGTGTTCAGGCCCCACCCTACTTTAATTAAAACAGGATGTCTGGTGGTGGGCTTTCTCTGTTTCTAACGAGCAGTCAGGATTTGTTGAGCTAGTCACAGGGTGATCCACCTGCCAGTGATTGGTGCTGTGCTGGTGATAAAATTCTAGCAATGAGACAGTGAGGCAAATGTAGCTGAGAGTTTGTTGAAAAGTTTCTCCTACATTTTTACAAAAGAGGTTTATAAGAAGAAACACCTTTTCTAACTCGGGGTGGCTTTATGTTTGCTTTGATACCTGGAACTCTCACAGCCATCTTGAAACCATGAAGTGCCCAGCCTAAGAGGACAAGCTGATGTGCTGTGGGTGGCATTGAGGAAGAGTCTTTATTCTTGATGATATTGCCCTAGAGCCATGCTATCTTCAGATTTATTTGTATGTGCAATAATACATACCCTTTGGATTGTAAGGTATTTTCCGTTGGTTTTTTTATTGCCTGTGGCCAGAAACATTATGATCAATTTACCTGTCTTTTGTGGACTTAGCAGTAGTACTAATGCTGATGTAATGTATGGTTTTAGTCAAAGCCTAGGCCGAGACAGCTGATTACACAGCAATTAGGGCAGTTTTCGTTTCAGGAGATGGATGGCCTTGGGTGAGGGGAAGGTATAATTATAATCATCTAGGGGGATTTTACAAAAAGAGACATATATCCCATCAGAGCTCTTTGGAAGGGGAGATAGACTGGACGCATAGGGGGTGAATACTATAGGCAAAAGGAGAACTTGGGAAATATTTTGAAAAATTCCCTGATTTAGATATATTTTTACATGCTTATCATCTGAGACATATTAGCTTAAGAAATACTAATTATTTGAACTAGAAGAGTCTTTAAATTTCAACTCTCTTGTAAGCCAGACCACAAGAAATACCTAGTTTGTATTATGGTCTAGAAATAATTAGATTGTGTTAAACTGATTCTGTCCCATCAACCTCCTTTACAGAGCAGTGATTTAACAAACATTCACAAATATCTATGTACTTGGTTATAAATATGTACTTTGTACAGTTTCCTGTCTCCAAGAATTTCTAGGATTCTTTAAGATACTCAGTGTCTCTTTACAAATCTAATTCTCTTTTTGCATTACTATGGCACCCAGAAAGCCAGATACCCACAGCCAATGTCACCATGGCAGAATTGCCACAATGGCTGGCTGGAGCTTGGTTCCCTGTAACTAGGTTACTTTTGGTTTCACTGGGGTGTCATTGTGGCCCAGCGCTGTTCTCAGTCTTTACAATACTCTAGCAATTTAATCAGCCCTCGTGAATGTAGAAGGAAAGCTTTCTCCTTCTATATTATGCTGTTAGGGTTTGCCACAGTGGGGTGTTTTGGTCATAAACTGTAGAGTTTAGTAAGAGAGTACTTTTAGCTCATGCATACAACCCTGTCTCTTGAGTGTCTCTAGGGTTGTTGGCTGAGGACAGGTTTTCATGGCCAGAAACCACCACTTCCCTTGGACATGTCTGCCTTGGCTGGGGACTGAGAGCCAGGTTTCTTTCTCCCTCAGAGCAAGTTTTCTTTCAATGCTTTCATAGACCTTGTCTACAGTCTGGCATAGGTTCAGCCCCTTCTGGTCCATTAGACTGGTTGCTGTGTCTGAACATCAGTGGAAGGCTTGTTATTTCCCTCCAGGAAGTTTTCTTGTGGAAGGCTCTTTCCCCCTCTTTTGAAGGTTTTCTAACCCTCCATGCACATCAGTAGACACAGTTGGGTAAGTGTAGGATGAGTGTGTCTAACTTGGCACACCCAAAGCCATTACAGTACCTGCTCTGCCAAGACACCACACTATTGGATTTGCAGAATCAGGATATTGTTGGTCCATTATGCTGTTCAGTGTTGTGTGTATGAAGACGTCATGTGCATTTTTTCATAAGGCTAGGAATACTTCTGTTGTCTTTGATTCAGTAAGCATTTACTGCGTGTCCATTTGCTAGGTCCTAAGGTATATGTTGGTGACAGAAAGTTGAATGAGGGATGGATCTTGCCCTCCGAAAATTCGTGCTGCAGCTTGGAGGCAGTTAGAGGATTGTTGAGGAAATGTTGTGATAGGGCACTCGAACTTGTTTTTGTTATTGCCTGGAAACTGCCTCTTCGACTGCCTCTTATTTTGGAAGTCCCCTGCAGCTCACAGCTCAGCCCCATTGTCCGTTCCCTGAGTGGAGCTCCAGGTGAAGCAGGCCGCCACCACCCCTTACCCTCCCGTATAGCCTCATGTGTTATTAACCCACCGTTATGCCTCCGTGTTTTATTTTTCTGCTAGTACTCACCATTATCTGAAATTATCCTGCCCATTTATTTGTAATCTAAACTCTTTGAGAGCAGAAGCTGTCTGTCTTGTACACTGCTAAATCCTCAGTGTGTATAAATGTGTTCTGAATAAAATCATGAATGAAATCACACAAATGCATCTACACCCTCTTGGAGGAATTAGGAGAGTCTTGTTAAAGCTGGAGATGCCTGAGCTGAATTTTTAAACACAGAGACAGGAAAAGAGGAGTCTAGGAGGGCAGGCGGGTAGAGAGAGCAGCATGTAAAGACTCTCCAGGAGCCGCACGAGGTCCAGCATTGTGGGGAGCTGAAGCACACAGTACTAGGGTGGGGGAGGCTGGCCAAGCATCCAGGAACCACATCATCAAACAGTAAGGTCTTACACCAGGGCGCTGAAAGTGGCCACGTTTATATTTCAGAAAAATCAAGTTATTTCTCCAACTGGGGTTTGTAAGACACAGCTTCTTGGGTTTCTCCACCATACGGATCTGAAATTTCTGCCTGGGAATCAGGAGTATGGGGGTGGGGGCGGGGGTGGGGTGGGGTCAAGGTTAGGGGAATCAGTTACCTTTCTTGAGTTTTTTCTCTGCCTTGGTTCTTTTGTATTTTAATTATCTTCCTAACTATCCTCCTGGCTCAAAGAATGCAGGGGCCCTGGCATATTCATCTTTGTCTGACCAAGGTCTAACAGTGCTTTGCAAATCGGTACTTAATAAAGCTGTGTAAGTAAATGTCTGCAGATAGGTACTTAATAAAGCTGTGTGAATAAATGTCATGTTTAGAGTTCAGTTTTGCTTTTGCCTATGGTAAACATCCGCACCTGGGTTTTTCCAGGTACCGGTTGGATTCATTGGCTTTTGTTTGTGGTTAACAGTTGTAGTTTCATTGGATCTGTGCAAACTGCCTCACCTTTTTTTTTTTTTTTTTTTAAATTTTTTTTTTTTTTTCAACGTTTTTTATTTATTTTTGGGACAGAGAGAGACAGAGCATGAACGGGGGAGGGGCAGAGAGAGAGGGAGACACAGAATCGGAAACAGGCTCCAGGCTCCGAGCCATCAGCCCAGAGCCCGACGCGGGGCTCGAACTCACGGACCGTGAGATCGTGACCTGGCTGAAGTCGGACGCTTAACCGACTGCGCCACCCAGGCGCCCCGAAAGTGAAATCTTAAAAAAAAAAAAAAGAAAAGCTGGATAGCATGCTGGATGGCATTTTATTTCCTTTAGAAAAGCTCTCCCAGCTTTTCTGTCACCAACACAGGGTAGTGGACGTGGTGTTGCCTTCAAAAGCAGATAGTCCTGTCGTTAAATCATGGTTCTGACATGAACCCGTGATGGCAAAAAAATGGTAAACAATTGCACTACTCTGAGCTTTGGTTTCCTCCTCTACAAGATGGAGGCAATTAAACTGTTTGATATATAGGGTTGTTGTGATCAGAGGGGATCATAGATGAAAGCTTTGCACCCTGCCACATGATGAGCATCCATGAACGCCAATTTCCAAATTTGACTTTCCTCCATGAAAATTGAGAAAGTAAAACATCACCTGTAAGTGGTGTTCCAAGGGAAAAAACTTCATCCTCTGGTAACTCAAATTTGTGAATTTCTTGCTGAATTCCTTGAGGAGTTTCACTAGATGGTCTTCCAAACCTCCCTGACTACTTGCTTCTGTCAACACGTGGGTGAAATATGAGTGTGCAAAGTGTCATTGTTGGTGAGAAGAGTGATCGCCTATAGAGAGCATAATTCTCTCTGAATCCTGAGGATCGAATGTGAGCTGTTGCCTCCCATTTGTAATTCTGCATTGTACATGAGCATCAGATAGGAAAGCAAGCATTCTGCTTAAGACTGCAGAAGTCACAGAGTTTGTTTAATGATTATTACAGCTTGCTTTGTAATTATGATTGCATGGGCAATCCTGCACAATCCAGGGAACTTTTGGAAAGTAGTGACAGTAATTTACGGCCATGTGGTTTTGTCTGGATGCTTAAGTACTTGGTCTGTGGCCTGCTTGCATGCTCCATTGCCTGCCTGATGGACCCATTCCCCACCTGCACTATGTTTCCCCGTCTTGATGGAACATTGTGGAATGAATACTGAGATTGTGTGAAAGACAAAGCAAAGGGAATGCATGTTGGGAAAGGGAGATTGGATCTGCAAAAATTCCCGTCACTGTATTTTTAGCTTTTCATCAATGAAAGTCCCTGTTTTTATTTCATTTTTTAAGACTATGGAATATAGTTAGTGCAAATTACATACCTTGGTGGATGTCTAAGTTTTAAAAGAACATGGAAAATTCCTGTGGGCTTCAGGTGAACTTCTGTGAATGTTGCCTTTTAACTGTGTATTTTTAAATAATTGAAAACTAATTTGGCTGAATTTTGATGGCTTATGGTTACTTGTAAGCATGTTTTATTCATGATGACAAGCTCTTTCAAAAAAGTAAAGTTGAAGTCAAATTCAGATTTTTGGAGAAAGGCAGGAATGATAAAGTTAAGAGAAAACAGTAATTGAGCATCTAGTTTCTGTCTATTGCTTTTGAAAATGTGCCACATCCTGAAAGGAAATTCTTATGTGTGCTATGGTCTCTAAAAGGAAAATGAAGATGTTGGTTAAATTCTTCAATAAGCCGGTCCCAAAGAATTTCCTTTGAAGTTGTTTTATATGCTTTTCTACTGAAAAACTTTAAGATAAGTTATAACTCTGCTTTGTGCTTTGAAAATAAATTCAGCACATTAATTGTATTTATGGGAGAAAGTAGTAAATGTCCCAGAATGAATACACAGCCGTAATTTACTTGGAGGGAGCTGCTACTGCCCATAAACTTCTCCTACTTGCCTCTTCTGGTTTATGACATCAGCCAGCCTCACAAATGAATCACTGCTTTGTGCTCCATCAGGTCCCTGCTCTATGTAAATTTCTACTGAATGCTTATCAAATAGGATTATTACTTATTACATATTTTCTTTGCTAATTTTCCAGGAGATTAAATTTAGTCTATATTTTAAAGGGAGGATCTTGGTTTATCTGCACCGCGTATCTGTTTGGACTGAGAAACACTTGCACACCACCGGCAGAATATGGGGTGGAGGTCAGGGATCTCTTTGTGTCAGGAGTTGGGAATTCATTACCTAAAAACCTCACCTACAGGGAACAGGACTGGGGACATGGGCTTGGTCTAATATGTAGCTGTGTCTTTGCCATCAGATGACAGAAGTGACTCTAAAGCATTAGAGTGTGTGATGCTAGTCTAGTGGTTGTGTATGCACACTTGAGTTCTAGGGGTGAAATGGCATGTGAGTAAAACAAAACAAAACCGAGCTATCTTTATACACAAAATCTCGGTGGCATGTTGGGAGCAAAAGGCAGCTTTTCTTTGGGGTCAGGATAATAGACGTAACAGTTAAGGTGGAGGGAGGCAGATACCACTTTGGCGAGAGGTGCTCCTGGCTGGGGTGAACTGAAGCTCCAGGTAACCCAGGTGAGATGTGGCGAGGACTCTGGGGCCACAGTGGCAGCATCAGTACTGGAAGGAGATCTGGGTCCTGGTCCCATTAAAGCCGTTCTCTAATCATGTGAAAAGAAATGATAAAGGAAGCATAAGACCTGTGAGAAGCCATCAATGAGAAAGTACAGAGATTTTAGATTCTTAAATACACTTTTGATGAAAATGAAATGTACTAACGTCAAGAAGTGAGTACAACAAAATAAACTGGAGGAAAGTGGAAATCATTAAATAGAATAGTTAAAAAGATGGGAAACTTCCAGAAAGATGTTAAAAACCAGAACCTAGTGCTTTGAAAATAATCATTAAAAGATATCCTTTTGACAAGTTCCACAGAAAGTTAGAGAACATGAGCAATGAAAAGTAACTGTAGAAATTAAAGCAATTAAAATTATAAAAGAATTCTATGAAAAGCTTTATACATGCAATTTGAAAACCTAGATTAAACACGGCTTTTTTAAAAAGTTAACATTAGCTCAAGTAGAGCCAAAACACTGATACAGACCAGTGCTATTGAAAAACTTGCAATAGTGACTGAAATCTGTTCCTATATTTGGCACTAACGCAAATTAATTTTCCAGGAAAGGTCTAATAACCAACAAAGACCATATGATTTCCATATGAGATAAAAATTTTGTAGAAATGAACAAAACAGGAGACTTCCACACTCACTGAATGAGCTAAGAGTTATCCTGATTCTAAAACCTAAGGAAAATAATACAGAAAGGATATTATAGTGTGTTATTTTTTTTAGTAATTTTGAGTTTATACTTGACAACTAATTACTAGGTTTGTAAGGGGCTATTGAAAGCTAAGTTTAGGGGCATCTGGTGGGTCAGTCAGCTAAGCATCCAACTTCTGCTCAGGTCATGATCTCATGGTTCCTGGGGTTGAGCCCTGCATCAGGCTCTGTGCTGACAGTTCAGGGCCTGGAACCTGCTTCAGATTCTGTGTCTCCCTCTCTCTCTGCCCCTCCCCCACTCATGCTCTGTCTGTATCTTTCAAAAATGAATAATGTTAAAAAAATTAAAAAGCTAAGTTTACCTAGTATATTTAAAAAGTTAATTTTCTGAAACATTTATGTATATTTTCCCAAAATATACCTGGTTTGCCATCAGTGTTTACTCTTGAACAGGGTCAAGTCAGGGGAGGAGGCATCTGAAAGCAAGCAAGGGTGAATGAAGCTCAAGTTGCCTGACAGAACAAGTATATTTCATGAAATTACAAAAAGACTGAGAAAAATGTATATAAGCACAGGAAAACAAGAAAGTGTCATACACAAGCTGCAAATTTCTGAATGAGAAAGATCAGATGTATTGACAAAAATAAGATGAAATTACAGTCCAAATACATAGGAGAATATTGCTCTACCAATAGGTTAGCTCTAGGAGGTATAAGCCAAGAGTAAATTCAAGAGAATCAACTGATTAACTCTTGGATTTAATTTTCAAAAGTTTCAGTAAAATTGCCAGATCAATTTACAAAATAATTTATTTTCTTATACACCAGTGATAATAGTTCAAAACGTAATAGAGTAAATGATACTGTTAAAAGCAGCATAATACAATACAAATTACAATTCTAAATACCGAGAAATAAACTTTATAAAATTTAAGAACTTTATGAAAAAAATATGAACCTTTACTGAGAGACCTAAAAGAAAATCTGAATTTAATGAGCAAAACATAGAAAAATTAAAATAGCATTATAGAATTTTGAAAGGATGGTCTCTCCCAACCTAACAAGAAAAAGAAAACAAACAAAATCATCTTTTTTTTTGGACCCATAAAGAAAGTCAAGAATGAGAGGATGTAAATGAGGTTTCAGGGCAACTAACCAGCCAGAAATTTAAAGAAAGACCTCCCAAGGAGTCAGATGACAATACTATTTCACTTGTAGAACAGAAGGAAAGCAGGTTCACCATTAAGGAGAAAGAGTAATCTGATAATGGGACAATTGGTTATCCATATACAAAAAAATGAATTTTGGTTCATGTTATGGACTGAATTGTGGCACGCTTCCCATACCCCAATTCAAATGTTGGAGTCCTAATCTCTGGAACTTTAGGATATGACTGTGGCTGGAGAAAGGGCCTTAAAAGAGGTTATCATGTTATAATGAGGCCATTAGGGTAGGCCCTAATCCAATCTGACTGGTGTGCTTGTAAGAAGAAATTAGAATACAGAGAGAGACCAGGGATATATGCTCATGGAGGAAAGACGACCTGCAAGGTAAGGATAGAGGTCTCAGAAGAAACAAAACCTGCTGATGCCTTGATATTGGACTTCTTGCCTCCAGAACTGTGAGAACCTGAATATTTGTTGTTTGACCACCCAGTCTGTAGTACTTTGTTCTGGAAGTCTCCAGGCAAACTGATACCTTCATAACTCAAAATAGGTCATAGATTTAAATAGAAAACCTAAATTATAAAACTTCTAGAATAAAATATAAGAGAACCTTTATGACCCTGGGTTAGGCAAAGATTTCTTAGATAAGACCCAAAAAGCATAATTCATTAAAGAACAAATTCATCATCTGGGCTTCATCAAAATGAAGAACCTCTGGTCATTTAAAGCTAGTGTTTATAGAGTACAAAGACAAGCTACAGACTGGGAGAAAAATACATGCATCTATTAAAGAACCTGTTTCTAGACCATATAAATAATTTTCAAAAGACAATAATTAGAAAACAACCTCATCAAAAATGGGGACAAGACTTGAGCAGGTCCTTCACCCAAGAAAATGTAAGAATGGCAAACCCTTGAAAAGATGCTTAGCATCATTTGCTGTATGGGAAAGTCAAACTAAGACCACCGTGTTGTATCACCCCACATGTATTAGAATGGCTAAGGAAACAAAACAGCTAAAAAATCCAATAATACCAAGTGCTGAGGAGGGTGAGGAGCAATTGGAACTCTCACGTGCTGCTGGTGAGCATGCAAACATAGCACAGTCCCTTTGGAAAATAATTTAGTAGTTTCTTGAAAGTTACACCCAGTTTACCATATAATTTAACCTTTCCACTCCTAGGAATTTACCTAGAATACATGAAGACTTGTGTTGATCCAACAGTCTTATAGTGAGTATTCCTAGTGGTTTCATTATCACCCAAATTGAAGACTACTCAAATGTCCTTCAAGTGGTACATGGTAAAATAAGACATGGTGCATCCGTATGCTAGAACACCACTCAGCAGTGCAAAAGGACCATGAACTGACACCATCAACTACATGAGGTGATTCCCAAGTGTACTATGCTAAGTGAAAGATGCTAGACTCAAAGGCTACGGAGTATAAAATGCCATTTATAGGACTTTGTGCAAGAGGTAAAACTATAGGAGCAGAAAAAACATCAGTAGTTGCCAGAGTCTGGGTATTGGGCCAAGGGTTGACAAAAGGGACACCGGGGGATTTCTTTGGGAGACAAAACTGTTCTGTATCTTGGTTGTGGTATTTGTATCATGACTTCATGCCTTTGTCAAAACTTGTGTACTAAAAATAAAATGAATTTTGTTGCCTGTAAATAATATCTCAATAAGCCTGGCTTTAAAAGATAGCATTTGAAGAAAATAGGATAATAATCTGATTAATTTAGGGAAGGGAAAGTCTTCCTAAGCAAGACACAAAGACTGCAGATTTGGTTATGTAAAGATTCAGACTTCTACATAACAAAATGCACTAAAAATAAAATTAAGAAAAACTAGGGTTATAATGGAAAAACATTTACAACATGTTTAACAGACAACAGGTTGTTATCTAGAATAGCTAAACTGTTTCTACAAAGCAGTAAGAAAAATACAAATTGCCCAGTTGAAAAAAATGTCTCCCAACATGAATTTCAGTTCACAGAAGCATAATAATGCAATGAAGATGTGCGAACCTATATTGTTAACCAGGAAGAAACAAATTAACAAATGAGTTCCTTTGCATATCTTAGCTTGGCCCTGGAAACAGGTAGTGAGGTTGAAGGGCAAGCGGGTGGGGTACTCTTACACACTGGTCAGAGCATTAAAATGCTCTGGGAAGACATTGGGAAGGCAATCTTACAATGTCTATTAAAAGTTTAAAGAAACATACCATTGACCCAGCAAGTCCTTTACTAAAATTCTACTTCAAGCATTTATTTTTAAAAGATTTCACCATACCTTTAAGAGTAAAAATTTGGAAATGGCTCACATGACTGTCAATGGAAGTGTTACATAATATACCTAAATATAGTGTATCTGTATTTATACAGACAATTCAAAGACAGGATAAAGGTGTATGTGTTTACATAGAAATCTCTGCAGGTCATATTGTTAAGGGAAAGAATATATAGACTTTCATCTGATTCACATCAAAAACTTTAAAAAGGGGTGTGCGTATGTGTGTGTGCATGATATAAATAAAACGAGGCTAATCTAACTTCATTAGAGGTTACTGCTATCTGTGAGGATCAGGTAAATGTTCTAGGTTTCTGTGTTTGAATTGTGACATTGAGGAAATACTTATAAATTATGTCATTTGAGAAAAGAAACAAAATCGGAAAAATAAAATGTGTAGTATACAGAGTACTGTGCTGCATCATGCCTGTGTTTTGAAATGTTTCATTTAAAAAATGTATAATTGTTCAAATATTTTGGTCTGGTAGTGTTTGAGTTGTGATCACTTAAAGCATCACAAGTTATTACCAAGAATGTCTGCTTCCAGCCTGCCATTGTTTGCACCCTTGTGTAGTAAACAGTTTGTCTCTATAAGAAATTATTTCTCCCCTCTCTTGGGACTTTTCATCAGGCAATGCAGACACTCACATTGGGATATGTGATAAATACAATAGTATGTAGCTAGCTCCTGATAATACCTCTATTACTACAAGGAAAATTCGCAGCCAGATTTGAGCTCGTGGGTTTCCTTTTTCCATCAGAGTGAAACAGAGAAGGGAATATGACATGCTCGTATATAATAACTCTTTACGATATAGAGAGCCCGTCACGTAGGATTTGAAGCACTTTGCATGTCAGTATTTTGCTTCTTTAGTGTCAGTCACTACGCAGTTCAGGCTTCCATCTGATGGGAAGATTTCACTATTAATCTCAACCACCTCCTTACTCTGCTCAGAAATGTTCTGTCAATCAGTCATCACATCTCCTTATTTTCTTGAAGGATGGTGTTATTAAACAACTTGCCTTAGGCCACAGAAGATATTGGTTGTAAAGCCTAGACAGAAATACCAATTCCTAGTTTAGTACTTGTGTCAACAAGTCTTGCTACCTTAAAGGAGCCTTTTTCTTCTGTAGATTTAAGTTCAGCTTTGCTACTGAAAGTATTATACATTTTGCAATTCTACAGCAAGTTTTTACCTGCCTGTTTTATAAAGACTCTTGGGGTTAAGAGATTCTTTCCATCCAGGGAGTCAAAGAGCTAGGTTCTGATTTCTGAATACTCAACTCAGTGTTGGTAGCTACTGGGGCTGTTGCAAATATCATGCTGTCTTTCCTCTTCCAGGTACCTGGAAGGGTTGTATGGCTGCTCTCAATTACAGTTATGTATAGTCAGCTGACTTGCCGTAGCCTTTAGCAGGTGAAGAAAGTGACCTGTGTCCCTCCAGAGGACAGCTTTAAGAGCCAGTATGTTCCTTGCTACACCTTTCCTCCATCAGAGTGATAGGTGCTGTTGCAGATGGTGGCTGTTCTATCAGTCTCAGTCTTAGAGGGAGCACAGCATGAGGCAGTGCCCCATGTGTGATAACATGTGATGTAGGTGAGGAAAAGACCCACAAACCTATGTTGGAAGCCACTGGAGATGTTTATGACTGCAGCATTCACTACCTCATTGTGACTAATGGCATTTTCCTAATAACGTAATTTTTCCCTAATCTAAACTTAAAAGTTTCATAGTGGGCATTGTGAGCTTAAAAAATGTATGTTGTTGCCCTTAATAATTTTTGGCTTATATATTGGTGTAATAGAATTATGGGTTGAGCGTTCGACTTCGGCTCAGGTCATGATCTCACCTTTGGTGAGTTCAAGCCCAGTGTTGGGCTCTGTGCTGACAGTTCAGAGCCTGGAACCTGCTTCAGATTCTGTGTCTCTGTCTCTCTCTCTGCCTTCCCCGACTGGTGCTCTGCCTCTCTCTCTCTCTCTCTCTCTCAAAAATAAATAAACATTAAAAAAAAATCTTAATGATGGCGAGTTTGTTTTTGTTAGCATTTATTTATTTTTTAACAATTTATTTTTTTAAAAAGTTAACCCATGCTTCTAAAATATATGTTTTAACAAGCTCCTATTTAAAGTAACAGTTTTCATTTCAGTTTCCTGATATATATTTAAGAGTTGTAACGAGGACTTCTCCTATCAAGAAATAAAACTAGTCTTTATTGTATTGGCATACATTTCTTTTAAAGGTTGAAGTTGTGACCTTTTATTTTTTTATGCACTCCTAGGGAAAGCTGACTGGGAATTACTGTAGGCATCTTTTTTATTATTCCTTATCTGGGAATTCTAATGGTCCCATGATATCCTCTTTGCTACTGCTAATGGTAATAGTGATCATTCATTGAAGGTCTATGTTCCAAGCTTAATGTTTGGTTCTTGATATAGTGTTTCAGTGAATCCTCATGGTAACAATGCAAGGTAGATGACAAAGTGAGACTCAGAGAGGTTAAGTAATTGCAGTGATTCAGATGTGTTAGGAAAAGACTCCCAGCTAAAAAACTTAAAAGGAATATTGAGATAAGTGAGAAACCAGAATGGTATCCTGGAATCCATCTGAAGGCAATTGTTTTAAGAAGAAGAAATGTTTGACTGTGCAAGACATTGCTGATAGTTCAAATAAGATGAAGACTAAAACTTGACCATTAAATTTGGCAACATAGGGGTCATTGTGACCTTGACAAGAGAAGCCTTGTGGTGGTAGGACAAATCTGCTTGGAATGGGTTAAGAGGGAAGAGGGGGGAGATAAATTAGATTGCAAATACAGAAAACTCTCTCAAGGAGTTTTTCTGTAGCCAGAAATATAGAAACAGGATAGTAGATGGAGAGAAAAGCCATCAGGGAAAGTTTTTCTTTTTTTTTTTTCTTTTTTCTCCTCCTCTTCCTCCCCCTCCTCCTCCTCCGCCTCCTCCTCCTCCTTCTCCTCCTCCTTCTCCTCCTTCTCCTCCTCCTCCTCCTCCTCCTTCTCCTCCTCCTTCTCCTCCTTCTCCTCCTCCTCCTCCTCCTCCTTCTCCTCCTCCTTCTCCTCCTTCTCCTCCTTCTCCTCCTCCTCCTTCTCCTCCTCCTCCTCCTCCTCCTCCTTCTCCTCCTCCTCCTCCTCCTCCTCCTCCTCCTTCTCCTCCTCCTCCTTCTCCTCCTCCTCCTTCTCCTCCTCCTCCTCCTCCTCCTCCTCCTCCTCCTCCTCCTTCTCCTCCTCCTCCTCCTCCTTCTCCTCCTTCTCCTCCTTCTTTTTCTTTAGAACAGTTTAACATCAGAGAAATAATAATATGAGTGTATGCTCAGGAATGATCCAGTAGAGTGGGGATGAAGGACAGAGGAGGAGAATTGCTAGAGTGGTGCCCTCGAGCAGGTGAGAAGAAGTGGCATCTAATGTACACTGAAGGCCCTGACCTTTGACATGAGTTTGGTGAGCTCATCCTCTTTAACTTTTGGGAAGGTAAGTATGTGTTCATGTGTGCTGGGTAGACGTGGAAAAGGGTGAGTGAGCTTTGAGCAGTTCTATTTTCTTCGTAATGTAGAAAGCAAGGCCCACTGTGAGGGACAATGGGGAAAGATGTGTTAGAAATTTGAGAGGAGAGGGTGTAACCCCTTTGTCTCTGGGAGTGAGGAGAGCAGACACAGGCAGAGGACATAAGCCGTGAGCAGTGGTGTGTGATGCATTGCAACAACATGGGATTCAGAGATTTTAGGGAAGACAGGGAGAGAATGGCCTGGAACAAGTGCCAAAGAAAACACTCATACCTTCTCTAAACATTGGGATTCAAGGACTGGGGAGAAATAACCGCCTTCGCATGTGAGAGATGCATGGTTTATAGTGTTTTCTGAAAGATGAGGTTTAGGATAGACACACCAAGGACTGGAGAAGGCTAGGGGAAGGCTGGTGCAATGAACACCTGGGGCCTCCTGTTGACCTTTGGAGGTGGAAGGCAGGAGGTAGGTGTTGGCAGGCATTTTCTTTTGTGTGAGACTTACTCAGGAGCCCAGTAGTGGGCAAGCCTCACTCAGAAACCCCAATACCTAAGTATGTAAAGAAATGTTCAACTTTACTTTAACCTCACATTTTCAAGAAATTAAATCATAACAATGAATTCTTCTTTGTTCCATTAGATTCACAAAAATTAGAAGTTAGATATCATATGTTTGAGAAAATGGGAAGAAATGGGACATTTCATGCCCCAGTGGTATGATGGAAAATTGTTGACATCATTCTCAAAAGCAATCTGGCAGTAATTAGAAAAATTAACATACTCCTGCCAATCCTAGCAATCCAATTCTAGGATGTATCTGTCAGGGAAAAGTTTTTACTAGTCCGTGAGGGGACATGTAGGAAGATGTTCACTACACCACTGGCTGTAGGAGCAAAAGTTGGAGGCAATCTAGACCTACTCACAAAGGATGTGGATAACAAAAATGTAGTATATGCACATGATGGACCTTGACATATCAGAAGATAGGAGGATGTTGGGGTGCCTGGGTGGCTCATTCCGTTAAGCACCTAACTTCAGCTCAGGTCATGATCTCATGGCTCGTGAGTTCAAGCCCCATATTGGGCTATGTGCTGACAGCTCAGAGCCTGGAACCTGCTTCAGATTCTGTGTCTCCCTCTCTCTCTGTCCCTCCCCAACTTGTGCTCTGTCTCTCAACATTAAATAAACATTAAAAATTTTAAGAAGATAGAGGATGAATTAGACCCAGCACATGGATATGTTTTAAAAGTGTAGTGTTGAGTTGGAAAAGAACTGTTGAAATTTATAGTGCAGTTTAACACATATAAATTAAGTGTCACACACAAGAATACTATCTGTTTCAGGAGATGTTTATACAATAAGGATGTGAATTAAATATATTGCAGCGGTGACCAAGGTGGAGAAGAGGGTTGGGGTTGGAGGTGAAAGGGGAACAAATGCATTAAAATAAAGGAGGAGAGGAGTTTGCAAAGATGATAGCAAGCTAGAAAGGAAGGAGTCTGATTAACTCAACTCTGTACACCTGAAATTTTAAAAAAGAAAAAATCAAAGATCAATCCTTTGTGCTTTAGTTTTTGTTAATAAATTTGTCATTTTGCTAGCCTTTCTGCAAAGGTAAAGACTTTATCAAGTGCTCTAATACTTTGAGACACTGAATACATGTTAACTTAATAGACCTAGCAGAGAAAAAAGGTGAGCTGATTGAGCTTAAGCACTTCTTGCTACTTCCATACTTCCAAGATATTTTTGAATTAAGAGTTTATATCAACACCAAAGTATAAGCAGGTAAGATGATGAGCAATTTAAGACTAAGGACGTTATTATCTAGTCTCCAATACAGTACTAACCAAGATAAATACTTAATAACTGGTTCCTGAACAAAAGTGGATTTTGTACATTGAGGAAGTAATAACTAATAGCAATGTTTTCAAATGCCAGAGAATTAAATCCTTTGTATGATGTTTTATATGTATATGTGTGTGTGTGTGTGTGTGTGTGTGTGTGTGTGTGTGTATATATATATATACACGAGGCTACCAAGATACTGTATATATATATATATATATATATATATATATATATATATATATGAGGCTTCCAAGGTAGCATGAGCCAATCACTGAGTTGTAGGGTTATTGGCTTCTTGTACAAGAAAAGTGTGTCCCATGGAGCTCGTATTTCTAATTAGTACTGCTCCGTTGTACACCTGCAGTAAAAACTCCTGTAAAACTTGAGTAGGTTCTGTTTAGTAATTTAGTATTTCACCTATGAATCATGATAAATGAAACGTTGATCCAGTTGCCAAATCTTAAAACCATGTTTATCTGGACTGCAAAACACAAAAACAGTTTTAGGTAAATACATTTTAGGCGTGACACTATATCACACAATAATTTCTTGATTTTTTTTCTTATGAATAGGGCTGTACAGTATCTGCTTTTCTAACCATCCCTGCCCCCATTTTTTAATGGCATTGCATCTTAGTCTCACGTGTAAATCATACGTTGGCTATTGTCCAAAAGTAATACACTACTGACTCTTGCTGGAGACCCAGTCTCTACCTACCTGCAGAGAATTCTATAGCCCTGGGAGGAGTCTGTAGAAAGACTGGGAAGCTAGACATTACAAGACTGGAGACCAAATGCCAGAGAAGCTGAAAACACTTTTGTTTGAAAAAGACATTTTATTTTATTTTATTTTATTTTATTTTTTAATTTAATTTAATTTAATTATTTTATTTTATTTTATTTATTGTGTTTTGTTTTATTTTATTATTTTATTTTATTTAAAAAAAATTATTTAAGAGAGAGAGAGAGAGAGCACGAGCTGGGGAGGGGCAGAGAGGGAGGCACTGAATCTGAAGCAAGCTCCAGGCTCTGAACTGTCAGCCCAGAGCCCGATGCGGGGCTTGAGCCCCAAAACTGTGAGATCATGACCTTAGACAAAGTTGGCCGCTTAACTGAGCCACCAAGGTGGCACTTATTTATCTTATTTTATTTGTTTTTAACATTTATTCATTTTTGAGACAGAGAGAGAGACAGAGCGCAAGCAGGGGAAGGGCAGAGTTAGAGGAGACACAGAATCCAAAGCAGGCTCTGATCTGTCAGCACAGAGCCTGACGTGAGGCTCAAAATCACAAACTGTGAGATTATGACCTGAGCCGAAGTTGGGTGCTCAGCCGACTGAGCCACCCAGCGCCCCTGAAAAAGACTTGCATTTTAAACAGAGACAATTATTTTTTGGGGTTTTTTTGGGGGGGGGGTTTGGTGGGCAGGAGGAAGAGGGGGTTGGCAGTGCTTGCTGGGTGGCTTATGCCTATGCACTAGGAGCATGCCTATACACACAAGTTTGAGCATTGCTTTTTAACTTTATGCAGGTTTAGGGATCCAATCTAAGGTTGAGGGAAGGTGAGACCAGATAGGAAGTTCCTTAACTGCAGTATCTCCTGACCTTAGAAAGGAAGGGGGAGTCCTTTATAGACAGACTGAGTTCAGTGGTCAGTTTTCAGCTGAGACATGGAAAAAAGCATGATTGTCCTTACCTAGAAAAAGCGGAAATTTAGCCAGCTGGTCCCTAAGTCCAAAAAGGACTTGTAGCAAGCCATTTTATGGTGTCATGATTTCAGATAACATTAAAAATGAGAATTAGTTTAAGCCACCAATAGACTGTAATATTTTGTAATTTGAATATATTATACTTATTAGGCCATCTTTCTATTGTTGGATTTTAGATTATGTTCATAAAGATAGTACTACAATCATTATTTCTCTTAGGTAGATTTCTTTGCTGATGTCAGTAGAAGAAAACGTTGATGGTCTGTGTATATATGGTCAGATTATTCTCGAAAAATTTCCAATTTATCTTTTCACACTAGGTTTTTTTGCTTGTTTGTTTGTTTTCCCTTGGCTAGCCTTGTTACTTCGTTTTGCTTTATTATTATTTTAAGTTTTTAAATTTTAATTCCATTATAATTAATATACAGTGTTATATTAGTTTCCGTTGTACAATATAGTGATATAGCAATTCTGTACATTACTCAGTGCTCATCCTTATAAGGGTACTCTTAACCATCATCACCAGATTCACCCAGCCCCCCACCTACTTCCCTCTGGTGACCACCAGTTCATTCTTTATCGTTAAGAGTCTGTTTCTTGATTTGTCTCTTTTTTTTCCTTTGTCCATTCGTTTTGTTTCTTAAATTCCACATATGAGTAAAATCCTGTGGTGTTTGTCTTTTTTCTGACTGGCATATTTCACTTAGCATTATCTTCTTGAGCTCGATCCATGTTGCTATAAATGGCAAGATTTCATTCTTTTTTATGGCTGAATAATATTCCATTATTACACATCTTTATCTATTCATCTATTGATGGGCTGCTTCTATAATGTGGCTATTGGAAATAATGCTGCAATAAACATATGGGTGCATATATCCTTTCAAATTCATGTTTTTGTACTCTTTGGGTAAGTATTCAGTAGTGCAATTACTGGTTTATAAGGTAGTTTTATTTGTAACTTTTTGAAGAACCTCCACATTCTTTTCCACATGGCTGCACCAGTTTACATTCTCACCAACAGTGCACGAGGATTGTTTTTTTCTCCACATCCTTGCCAACACTTGTTTCTTGCTTTTCACACTATTTTAGAAGACAATTATTCTCAACTACATTTCAACAACATGTATCTTTTTTGGTACTTTTGTCTATTGGAAAAATGTTGACAAATTCTTTTGATATTTTTTGAAGAATGCAATTGACCAATTTTTACATGCTTTTTGGGATTATGAACAAGGCAAAGAATTTGAAGAAATACTTATGAATTGCTTTCATTTCAATATTGCCATTCTGTAGTGGTGTATTTGTATTTTTGTTGCTATCTGTGCTATTAATATTTTATAACTACCAATATACCATATTTGGCAAATAGTTTATGTGCATTGTTTTTTTTTTAATGGTAGTTCTGCAAATGAATATATATTATTACATTTTTGAAATTACAAAAGCAGTATGTGTACTTATAACATGTCAGATAATATAGAGATCTTTTTCCCTGGCTCACATGCTCACAATGCCACTAGTTCAAAAGATAACCAATATTAACTGCTTGATATGTAGTCTTCTACACATTCTGTATGTCTAGACAAGCATATGTACACATACGTTTTTTTCTTAAAGTGTAATCATAAAAAAACAATTTTATGCTTATTTTAGAAAACTTAGTAAGATAAAAAATATATTACTCAGAAATAGGGGCACCTGGTGGCTCAGTCAGCTGAGTATCCGACTTCTACTCAGGTCATGATCTCATGGTTTGTGAGTTCGAGCCCCGCATCGGGCTCTGTGATGATAGCTCAGAGCCTGGAGCCTGCTTCGGATTCTGTGTCTTCCTCTCTCTCTACCCCTCCGCCATTCGTGTGCTGTCTCCCTCAAAAACTAAATAAACAGGAAAAAAAAATTTAAATATATTACTCAGAAATAATCAAAGTTGCTATATTTATTTCATCTTTGTTATGATTTAGAAAGGTCTAATAATTGTAAATTAATAATACAAGTGGTACTTTAAAATTAAATACTACAAAGCCATTAAAAAGTCATATAAATATTTTCTTTTTAATTATCTGCAACATTGTTTTAATAGTTTATATATAACATAAATATTTCTAAGCCATTCCCTATTAGACTTTTTTTTTAAATTGAGGTATAGTTGACACATAATGTTTTCATTAGCTTCAGGTGTACAACATAGGGATTCCAGAAGTTATGAGACATTTTTGTAATCCTAGAATATGTAACAAAGGTAATAGGAGCACTTGTGTCTTATTACTTTTAATGGGAAAATCTCTAGTCTTAATTGACATTGAGAATCAAAAAAAAAATACTTCCATTATTTCATATGCTATTGACTAGTGGTTTTAGATGTTCTTTATCATGCTCTATAATTACTTCCTATTTCCACTTCCTAAGTTCTTGATGTCTAGTTAAAACAAAAGGTTTAGTGAAGGATTTTTTAAATGCTCTAACTATATCTGTTGAACTGATCAATTGCTTTATTTTTTTTAAGTGATCTATTTTCTCTAACAGGTTTTCCAATTTTAAGCCTACTTGTATTTGAAACTTTCATTAAATTCAAATTATTTTACCACAGCACATCATCTGAAGACTCTAAGGTCCCACTAGATCTCATTATAAGTTAAAACTTTAACTGCTGGTAAAAAATAGTGAGTACAGATATTAGAACTCCTATTTACCATGAACTGGTGAACTCCCGCTGTGCTTTGTACAGGATCCCTCTCCCTCCACAGCCGTCCAGGTTCAGAAAGTGATGCCAGCCAGAAACCTGGAGTGATTGGAGGACTCCTCTCATTTGTTTTTCTCTCAGGGATCACAAGTCCTGCCTTGTATAAGGCCCAATATCTATAGATCTATAAAGATCTATAAATCTATATAGATTGTCTAATTTTTTAGTTTTTTTTTTTTTTTTTTTGGTGGGGAGGCAAGTTGGTTTAAATTACTACATTATGGTCAGAAGTGGAAATCTCACAGATATGAACTTAAAGCAAGATGTAGATGAGTTGGATGTATCAATACTACTTTTATTTTTATTGAATATTCTATTTGGACAATTGTTAGGAGGACTAGGTACATGTTCTATGTGGTACACAAGATGAAAAGCTTTTCATAGTTCTAGATTGATCATTGTGCTGTCTTTAAAAATTTTTTCTTAAAATATTTATTTACTTACTTTGAGACAGAGAGAGAGAGAGCAAACAGGGGAGGGGCAGAGAGAGCTAGAGAAAGAGAGAGAGAGAGAGAGAAAGAGAGAGTGAGAGAGAGAATGAATCCCAAGTAGGCTCCACGCTGTCAGTGCAGAGTCCAATTCAGGGCTCAATGTCACAGACCATGAGATCATGACCTGAGCTGAAATTAAGAGTCAGATGTTTAACCAGCTGGTCCACCCAGGTGCTTCAGTCACTATACTGTCTTTAATCAGAAATGATCTTAAGATGTAGACTATTACCTAGTTATTACATAAAGGAGCAACTCACCATCAATTAAATATAAATTGAAATAATCTGTTGCACTCTTACTAGTATTGAATCAAGATTGATCCAAATAATAGGTTGAGTTCGGGTGGTTATAGTAAGGATAAGTTTTTGAGCTCAGTTATAGTGATGAGATCTTTGGGGGTAGTGCTATTCTTAATATTTAAGAGGCATACATATCTTTAAGAGGCACGCACTGAGGTTATTCCATGGATGAGAATAACCAGTCACAAAAGAACACACAAGTCATGTGGGCCAAAAAAAAAAAAAAAAAAAAAAAAGTGAAATTCTTTTCCTTACGTTAGAAGATCCAGATGACAGAGTCTTTACTGAGAACCTGTCCAAGGCCAATTATAAGAAAAACAGTTGTTACTAGGCTGGCATTTCTACTGTTGACGGACTACTTGTTTGTGATGAGAACAAATGTGGCTGTTGACAAAAATGACAAATCTCAAGTAATAACTAAAGCAAGGAGGTTTTGTATTAACTGACAACTCAGAATATTTACACTGTATTTTTTTGTGAGAGTTTAATCATGAACTGACAACAGCCTCGTCTCAGCCTGTGTCACCTGAGGAATCTGGAATTTGAGAAAATTTATAGACACGTTCACCATTTCACTCTTTAAAATTACCCCCTATCTTAATTTAAGTCCTGAGACTGTGAGGCTCTGGAATACCTTGTTCACCTTCCCTCCCAGATGCTTTCATTAAATTTTACTTTAACTTTATGCTTGCTGTTTTTACAAAGGGTGGTCTGAGTGGGACTCTTGTAATCGCCTAATTTTATAATCGCATAATTGAAGTGATGTGTTACTTGGTGTGTCTTCTGTAGGGTTTCACGTTGTAAATTCCTGCTTGAGTCTTGTTCCAGGAAGTAGCACAGACTGCGGAGACAAATGTGTGTACTTTGCTTGTCAGATAATGAAAAGAATGCAGTTCTGCATGTTCCCCTTTGTGTTCTGACTTGGCAGGAAACGGGAAGCTCAGTTCCATGCCCAACTCTAACTGCCACTTCAAGCAAAGGGTAGGGGTGCCTGGGTGGCTCAGTCAGTTAAGTGTGTGACTTTGGCTCGGGTTATTGTCTTAGAGTTCGTGGGTTCGAGCCCCGCATTGGGCTCTGCGGTGACAGCTCAGAGCTGGAGTCTGCTTCGGATTCTGTGTTTCCCTTTCTCTCTGCCCTTCACCCATTCACGTGCTCTCTCTCAAAAATAAATAAACATTAAAAAAATTTTTTTTTTAGAAAAGCAAAGGATAATACCTACTTGCCTTTTACTTAATGAGTATGCTTAAAACCATTTTGTTCCTATCTACTCTATTATTTTATGTTTACGCTGTAAGACAGTTTAAATGTTTTTGGAAGAATGTGGTATACATCTGAAATTAAAAAGGGAAGGCAAGAAGGGAGAGGTGTCCAGAGCATGTGGTCTGGAGTGGTCACAGGCTAACAAGAGAAAATGATAAGAGAAAGTGAATTTAGGAATTAGGGCACGTGCACAAGAATTACATTTAGCAAAAACCACGAAGCTATTAGGAACGGAGCAGGGATCTTGGGATTTGGCCACTTTACTGGATCAGTGTAACAATGAAAAGGTAACCAGATTTCAGGGATGTGCAAAATGAGATGTTAAGAAACAAAGCTCAAGGAACTAGATTGTCTATTTAATTAAGACATGAAGTATGCAAGGAACAAGAGTTGTGAAACACCGTAGCTGTGTCGTTTGCGAGCCAGGGATCTGATTTAGAGAAGAGCAGGAACGTACCATTGTGTATTTTACTTCAATTTCTCATTATCTTGTGCTAAGTATGCCATGTGCTGTCGCCTAAAGCACTTGTACTCCTCTGGCTTAATTTTCTTTTAAAGTTTTTATATTTAGGTTATTAAGAAAATCTATTGGTTCCTAGGGTGAATTTATTTTTACAGACTTTGGTGTCATTTTCCAGAGAAAAAGTAACTTGCTAGTGTTTCTAGTCTTTTCATATATGACTAGTTTTTGTTTTATCAGGGCATTTTTTAACCCTTCAGTAAATCTTGGAGATCAGCAGCAGGCAAATCATAAAAAAAAGTGTGCTACAAAGTCCCACAAAGGTGGAGACCATGTATATTGGCTTTACTCCAACATCTACCACGATGCCTGGCTCATTGGACACTTGAGTGAGTCAGTGGATGGCCATATGAACGAGTAGCTTCATGTCAAGAATCTGTGGCTCAGAGGACAACTGGTATGTGAAGGAGCAGTATCTAAGCACCTATAGGGGATTGGCAACACTACTTCCTCAATCTACTGGTAGTATAACTTTAGGAGTATTGGTCTTATGATGAGGCTTCTGTTTTGGACTAGTGAACCACACCATTCCTGCTGCTTCTGACACTGGACACAGGATTCTGTTAGACACAGGATACACTTGGGAGTATCTTTATGTTCGCACAAGCGTGCTTGGAGTCTCTCCAGAGTGGTTCACATTTGGGTAGTTGAGATCGCTTAGTTCCTGTCATGACTTAGACAAGGGGTTGACTTCTCAGTATTTGCTACTTGTGGATTAAGCAAATGTGTATTGTATATACAGAGACCAGTGCTCTAGGCTCAGATCTGGCCCCTCTTAGCTGAGCGCAGGTCATTCCAGCTTTCTGAGTTTCAGATTGCTCTTCTATTAAAACAAGGAGGCTGCTTTTCTGATGTGTTTTCTAGCTCCAAAGTTTTGTGATTCTATTTCAGGAACCACGTCTGCAATATTTCAGATACTCCCCTGTACAGGGTCCACTCATTCCTTGCTGAACTGAGAAACCACCTGTTATTAGTCACTTTCTTTTTTGGAGAATTAGGCCATATCAGGCCTCTGTTTGTCCTTGGCCCTTATTCTAGGGCACAGATTCTCAGATTTCTAGTGCTTTAGGTGTAAGAGCTGAGCCTTCCATTCTGAGGCAGGTAGTTGTAGTGGGTTCATAACTTAGTTTACTGAGACAAGTACATACCTAACAGAATTGTCACCTACTTGTTGATGAGATTACTATGTCTGCCAGCTGGGTACAAGCTGAAGAGAGCAAACCTGCATTTCATCACCTCTGCAACACAGAAAGTACTTTTGTTGTTTTTAAATTTTTCTAGGTTCCAACACACAACTGTGAGAGAAAAATGTTATGCACAACTGGGTTTAAAAAATTAGGCAAGAAAAAGAATGACTCCTCTGTTCTTGATGATTCCAAGCAAAGTGTATATTTTTGGAAAGAAGGAAGGAAGTTTTCGTTTGTTTTGTTTCTTACTGACTTCTCATGACATTCATTCTGAGCTATTCATTATAATAGAAGAATGAATTTAAAGTGAAACCAATTTTAATAATTTTCATTCCCAGCCTTCAATATCTAATAACCTCTACCTACTTCTCTCCATGTCTTTCGAGTCCTTCTCTCGCTTGAGATTAAGAGGATAAAATTGTCCCTCTGGGCAGAGGGAATGGAGAATCCAAGACTGGAGGGAGGGCAGCTGATGAGGAAGTGATTGTGGTTGTGTTAACCCACGCAGGTGATAAGACTGAGTGAAGGCAGGTTCAATAGGAACAGGAGGGAGGTAGTTTTGAGAAATGCCAATCAAGCAGAAGGTCTAAGCTGAATGACAAGAAGAAATCCAGAAAGACTGTATCTTTTGGTTTGGAGGGCCAGTGGATAGTGGTGGCACCAGCTATTGAGAGAGGAAAGCAGGTTTGGACAGAAAGATGGTTTGAGCTGTCTAAAGCATCCAAATGGTGATGTCTAAGAGATAGTTTATTATGTAGATTTGTTGCTAAAAGAGATTTGCAGGACTGTGAGCATGATATTATTGTTTCTATTTTTAAAGTCAGGTAACTGAGCTAAAGAGGTTAATTCACTTAGGAAAGTAAATTTACAAGAGATGATAGATTGGCATTCTGTCCTTGCTTTAAACATTTGGAGTGAGTCTTTAAAACAAAGGTGGTGGGAATCTTCTGAGAAAGCAAAAGCTTTTCTCTGAAAAATCTATATCAGAGTATCTTCCTGTCATCAAAGGAAACAGTGTTTGAGAAAAATGAAAGTCTGGAAGAAGTGTTGATTCTAATATATCCTGACCTTTCCCCTACCTCCCCAACTTTCTCTTTCAAAATGGGTACTAGCTGCCCTAGAGTCAACACACGTGCAACAAACATGGGCTTCGGACAGGATCTGGGAGCCACACAGACCTCAGTGGCTCTGGGGTTTGCTGATTCTACTTCCTATCAAATAAACCATTTCATTTGATGCTGTGGTTCCTGTGGTTGCCATTCAGGTAGGGGGTTGAGAGAGTTTACAAGCAAAGCAGTGAACTCTTTCTCTTCTAGCACTGTTGGAAGCCAGATGCCTTCATTCTGTTCTTTTTTTCTTCCCCACACTCCTCCCTCACAGCCTTTTTATTCCTCTTCCACTCAACACCAGATCTGCTCCAGCCCCACCACTGATCTCTTAACTCTCTTAGTTACTAGCTTTCTACCTGTCTGCTCTTGGTTCCGGCTTACCCTAGAGGTAGTGGGAACCCATGTACCACCTAAGCCCCATCTTGACTTAGTAAGCTAACAAGCCACTTGTAAACAGAGATGGTCCTCCAGAGATTCCTATTCTCACCCTGAGAACAATCCTATATTTTCCCCAGGCCCTAGCCCGTGCACACCAGGACTTGCATACCAGGACAGCCCGACACATGATGTAACATCTGATCACTGCCATTATACATCCTCTTTATGAGATGGTTAAAGCAAGTTTTAAAACGAATTTTCCCAAATGTTTTTCTTTGATTCTTAGTTCTTGGCTCTAAATTTTTGTTGTGCCACCAGCATAGTCTCAGTAACTTTTTTTCATTTGAAGCCATTTTATTCCATTACCTACACTTTAATGCTTTGCAACTGCCATGAAAATTTTATAGACTAATTTTTAAAAGTACCACAAAAGTGAATTAGAGGCAGTATATCTTACAATATCAGAATACAACAGTATTACTCTGTATTTTCAGATCTCCTTGAATCTGATTGATCCCATGGGGCTTTATGGAATACATAGTAAATGTAGCCTGGCTTGAAATTTTTGGTGCCCATGCTGGCATTTCTCGTTAGTACCTTACCAAGGGTTTTAGTAACTATATGAAATGGGGGGCTCATTAATGCATATAAAATAAGTCAAAAGCGCCCATTTTCAATGGATAAGTTTAGGATAGATTCTCTTAGCACTGGAATATCTGTGAGAACATGGTACTGGTTAAGGCGAATGAAGACAAGCCTCACACTACTAAAAGGTACAGTGCAAAATTTGTCAGGTAGGAAATGGATGAGGCAAGAGGTGAAGGAAATTCATTCCAGTGCCTTTCCAGTAATGTACGTCTTTTCTTCCAAGATAAATCCCCAGGCTTTTATTTGCTTATTTTTGATTTATTTCCACTGCAGAATTTTTCAGATAATGCTAGTCTTTTGCTGTAATCAGGCCTGTGACAAAACTTCAACAGTCCTTATGCAGCATTGTCCTGTTTGCATAGGATCAACTGGGCTTTAGCAAATACTGTCCTTCAGTGATGTGGGCGGAAATGATCTGGCAGGAGCTATGGTGATAGGGAAGGTTCTATCTAGGACATCTCATTCCCAGTTCATTGTGCGACTCATCAAGTGCCATTTCCTCTCCACTTAACAAATACTGTTCTGTATTGTTCTAATCTTCTTTATTCCATTGAACTAATATGTCTATTCTTTTGTGAAAGTCATGCATGGCATGAAAATGTTTGACTGTGATTAAAAATTGTTAACCTTCACTTTTACTATAAATAATAATTTGCAAATCTGGTATTTGCAAATGACTTAAATAGGCCTGCTCTAGTCTCCTAACTTTTATACCCCTCTCCCTTTCCTTAGCTTTTGGTTCAGATAGGGATTTAAGAAGAAGACATTGTAAATTGGAATAAAAAGTATAAAGGAAGATAAGGTTCCTCTAAAATGTACGTACAGCAGAACAACCAGGAGGGCTTGTTCAAATACAAATTGTTGCACCGCCCCCAGCCCTTTTACTTCTGGAGTTTCTGATCCAGTAATGTGGAATGGGGTGGAGAATTTGTATTTCTATCAGGTTCCTAGGTAAGCTGATAACTGTGCCATAGTTTGGAAACCACTGCTCTTTT